>NC_037673.1:61198422-61221853 GCF_003255815.1 Theropithecus gelada
GGGGAGGGGGGAGGGGGGAGGGATTGCATTGGGAGTTATACCTGATGTAAATGACGAGTTGATGGGTGCAGCACACCAACATGGCACAAGTATACATATGTAACAAACCTGCACGTTATGCACATGTACCCTACAACTTAAAGTATAATAATAATAAATAAATAAATAAATAAAAAGAATAGTCTCTGCTGGCAGAACAGAGTTGGTGCACACACAAGACACACACACACACACACACACACGGGAGAATCTAAATGCAGTATCGGCTCTATACTGAATGTGTACCATGTCCTGGTCTTACAGATGTTTCGTGTCATGTATAGTGGATGTATTCGTGTATATATGTGTATGTGCAAGTAGAAGAAACTGACTTTACCCTGGATTTTGTTCTATCTACTTCCATTTTTCTTTCTGGATGACTACTGTAATAAGGAACTTAATTCAACAAATATGTTGTGTTAGTCCATTTGGGCTGATAAAACTAACCTAGGCTGAATGACTTATAAACTATAGAAATTTATCCATCACAGTACTGGAGGCTAGGAAGTCCAAGATCAAAGTGCCGGCAGATTTGGTGTCTGATAAGGGCCTTCTTCCTTCTTCATAGATACACATCTTTTTATTGAAACCTCACATGGTGGAAAGACAAGAGAGCTCTCTAGGGTCTTCTTTATAAGCTCACTAATCTCCACCCTCATAACCTCATCACCTCCTGAAGGCTGCAGTTGCAAATACCATAATCTTGCGGGTTAGGATTTCAACATAAATTAGAGAAGATGCGAATATTCAGACCACAGTGTACGTCTAGCCCTTACTAAATGTCTGACATTGTAGGTATGATGGGACACCCAGAAATGTGTAAAACATAACACCTAACTTTAAGAAGATTATTTTCTATAAGGAAAATAATAGAAAACAAAAACTTCCTCAGTCTTCTAGGTTAGAGAAAGAAGGCCTTTGTGACAAGCAAATTTTAGGTTCTCATTTCAACAAGAGAGTAGAAGTATAAAAACAAATATAAAAAGATTGGTAATTTGCAAGCTGTTGGAGGAAGGTCAATAGAAGGTAGGAAAAGGATGAAAATTCTGGCTTTAATGTGCTATGTGAAATAATGCAGTTGGGACTGGCTCATTAGTATTGTCAGTTTCCACAGAAAAATCAAACATATTACTTTAGGGTTGAGGGTGTAACCTCCTTTCAAAGCACAAACAGTATCATATTACTACTAGTAAGGGAGAAGAAAGGCAAGCAATACAACGATTCCAGGGAAAACAGACTAGAGCAATCATCATTTAAAGCAGTCAAACAGCATTGTAAAAATTGTTGTTTTTGAGGACGCATTATGAACTCAAGCATGAAAAAACAAATCAAATACTCTTGCTTTTCAATGATTGCATGATACTTTATTTGACATTGGTACAAATAATTTCTTATCGAATTACAGTCCTATTAGAGATATTTGTAGCAGAGATAGCCATAAATTCTCTCATTTCTATCATTTCTGACTTTGATCTTCTTTATGGCCTAGATGTGAATAAAGGGTGTACTCACCACAGCTCTCTGCTGTTTGTAAAATGGGCCAATAGTGCTAATCGCAAGTTTCTGATAGAGTTTGGCTGTGTTGTGATCCCAGGTTCAGCCCAATTCCCATTGCCAGGGACACAACACAGATCTTATAACTGGTTTAAATGGCTAACCTCACCAAGGACAGGGTTAAGTCACCCTTATGTATACAAGAAGTAGATGACAGTGTCCTCACAGGCCTAAGAAACCAAATCTGCCTCCCGAGAAGCCATCCACAGTACTTCAAATTCCCGTCATTAGAGTGACCCATTTCAGTTAATTACACTGCACCTCCAGCAGACTGCCTAAGAGAGGTGACACATTTCATTCTTGTGATTAGCTTAGTGAGTTTACCAAATGGGAGAGAAAGTCACACAAAAGAACCCTGAAGAAAGGAGATACAGTTCTCTTGGGCTGACCTAGTCCTAGTGCACATTACTTACCATGTCTGTAACTCAGTTTCCTTATCTGGAAAGAAGGCCTCACATTAGAATAATAGATTTGGAAGCATTTCAAAACTCTTTAAAATCTAATGCTATAAAAAATAGACTATTAAATCCACTGTCATAGGGGGATTTGTAAATAATCTGTGCTTCCCCGAACAATACAAAGTATATTTAATAGTGCATGCCTCCTCCTTCTCTGGCCTTCCAGTTATTTTCCTATTAAAAAAACCTATTCCATCTTGTTTTCCCCTAGGGCTGCATTATCTAATTCCTTCAAAAAAGAAAACAAATATTGGCTTTAAGTGACTCCAAACCACTCTGTGTTTCATTGAAAGGCAAGGCCTCCCTGGAATTCCTGAAAATAACGAGTCTAATTCTCTCTTATGCACCAAACACAACAAAAATGAGTGTCCTTCCAACTGCTGAGGACTCTGTAAAGTTAGGAAGAAACCTGAAGACAAAGGCCACTCAGCTGTTCCATGCTGCTTAAGTAACTTTCTGTAACCCCTATTTGGTAGACTAGGAGTTCTGCTCAAAGGATCACATCCTTGGAGCCCAGTTCATTCCAAACCTGTCTAGTAGAGTAGCCATTCCCCATCAACTCGCAGTTCCCTATTTAAATCCAAAAGCTACAGGTTGTTGCAATAGCAGAAATAAATGTTACAGAGGTAGGACATTATATATTGTTCCAATGATAGACAAATCAGACAAATAAAACTGATTACTGTTGTGAACCCCATTTTACAGCTGAAGAGAAAGATTTAGAAAGTTTAAATTACATGTCCAAGTAATTGATGCAGAAGATAAATGTAGATTAGAGAGGCTTTAGTTAAGGGAAGAGAGAAAGAAGAAGAGGAGCAGGTTGAGAGATAAGAAAGTAGAGCAAGGGCTCTTTTGGTGAACTTACTGATGTCATATAATATTCCCTGAAATCGCTCGGCATATTACCATGCCAAAGTGTGAGAAAGAATTTGAATCATCTGAAATTGCTTTCTTTATGAAAACTTTTAATAAATTCACTTAATTAACTTAGTGTTATTTAGGCCTTAAAATGAGGTAAGCCTTGTCAGATTCTGTTTTCATTGTTTGTCTGATACCCTCAGTCAGCTCACCCCAGGATGGAACCAGTGCTGCTTAGAAAGTGCAAGCTCGAGGAGATCAGAAACTGGAATAAGTAAAGAGCAAATGTCAATTGACTTGAGCTCCCTTTCCCTTTTCATGTTATCCTAAAGAACGAATCTAGGAATGTCATCATTCAATAAATTGAGATTTTTACAGCAGCCTTTATAGAACTATAAAAGATGGGTTCTCATTAAAAAAAAAAAAAACAAAAACAAACAAAAAAAAACACTGTGGTGAAAAGCATGTCAGAAGTAATAATGGTACTCAAAGATAAATGCTTGTGCAATAAAGGAGAAATGTTCATCCGTTTTATTTTTATAAAGAACTATCGTGTATTGAACATTGTTGGTTTCTCAGCTCAATAAAGCAGGAGTTGCAGCTAAGACTTTTCAATATGTTTGTCCTGTTGTTCATCAAATAACTATTGCTGCCTTAAAAGTCACCCCTAAACTTAGGAGGAAAAAACAACAATATTAATTTATTTCATAGGTCCTGCATGTCAGTAATTTGGGAGCAGTGTGGTGGTGTGGGTCTGGCTTGGGATAACTCGTGGCTTCAGTCAGGTGGTGGCTGCAACTGGGGTTCTCAAAGATTTATTCGTTGTTATGGCTGGGGCCTGAGCTGGGAATAGTGGAGCAGAATCTGGGAGAAATGGGGCTTCTCATATTCTCTCTGTGTCTCTTTGTGGTCCCTTCTCATGGTGTCTCTAGGATGACAGTTTCAAGGTAGCCAGTATTGTAACATGGCAGCTAGGAATGTAAAGGTTTATGTCCTCCGAGAAAGCCAGGGGAAATTATACCACGTGTTATAAACTAACCTCAGAAATCATGTAGCAAACCTTTCTCCACATTCTATTTGTCAAAGTAGTAAAAAGGAACTGCCCAGGTAGAAGGCGAGGGACAAAGACCCCCAGTCTCTCAATAAAGTGACAACATCACACTGGAAGAAGAACATGTGAGATTTTCCATCTTCTGAAAATATAACCCACTACATACTGATTCTTAGAATTTGAATTCAAAATGCAATCAGCTGAAATCTACAAATCACATAACATTTACAGACATTAGTGAGTTATATTGGATCTGCACTTCTCGTTATATTTGTGGTAGCCCTCAGCATCTGATACAGGGCTTTATTCAAAGTGTGATACAGGGCTTTATTCAAAGTGTTTGCTTGGCAAGTATCTATGGCCTTGTCACAATGCTGTTTAGCTAGAAAAAGAAGGCACAGATAGTTTCTACTCCTTCTTAAGTTGTTATGTGAACAGGTTTAACCTCTCCATGCTTTAACTAATCTGTAAAATGAAGACAATATTAGCTCTCTTTCCTATATCACATAATTTATGAGAATAACCCATGTATTCATGTCCCACACAAATTTGGAATTACAGTAGGAAACCTCAAATGGTAGCAGAACCATATTCTCTTTGTCTCTGATGCCATTTGTAGAATTTTAGAAATTCCAACCTAATTGAAATTACGGTGTTACTTTGGAAAATTCCAGGGGCCTGACTGGCATGCACTGTCCTGCAGTGTATTTCCTTCTTTACAGTTCCTGAATGTGATGTCTTAGGATGATGTCACTTTGCTCAAGTGGGAACACCACCAGCCATCTCTATTAGTTCAATCCATTCATAAGGAATGTTGCTTTGTGCTCTCTAGGACTCAGCCGGGGGCTGTGACGAAGAGAAATCACACTAGCAAATGTCATTCTGCTTTCAAAATCACCTTTCTCCTTTAACAACTGCTTGCCCTGCAACCATATTCTTGTATATTGACCCCTGATACTTTAGTAAGAACTTCTTTCCAGTAAGCTGTTTACTCTCCATGTGAACAGAAACCCAGCTGGCCTGCCTTACAGCCTGTCCAAGCACAGCCAGACACCTCAGTCCCCAGATTAGTTTAGGCTTTGCTGATTTCATCTTTCATGCCAATTCCAACTGATGAAGCATAGCTGACTGGAGTAACGGAGTAACCTAGAGTAGAGTCCAGGATCAGGAAGAAGAGTTCCTTGATCAGCTAATATTTTCTGCCAAAGGCACAGGAGGAAGAGAATGGCAAGAATAAATCTCAGTGTTGTTAGAGCTAAACACAAGCCAAGGAGAAAAGGCCTGCAGGTTGAGTGAAGATGACAAGAGAGAATTGCTAAGTTTGTACGAAAGCTACAGTCATCGTTGGGGGAGAAGAAGACTAAAACAGAAGAAAACTGTGTGACCCACGAAAATGATAAAGTGTTTTTCAAATGAACTATTTTTCCTTATTATAAAATTAGTCGGTTATCATAAAACATACAGAAATATGAAAAAATATAAAGACATTTTAATTACCTATTGCACTATCTTCCATTGCCAATATTTGTATGTATTTCTTTTTAGACTTTTTCTATGCATACACATAGTTTAATATTTTTATTTTAACTTATAATCAGCTTCAGTATTTTCCTATGCATTATATAAGGAGTTGTGAATAGCACTATTATCTTTTATTATATAAATTTACCACAACTAATTTAATCAATAGTTTATTCTTAGAAATTTGGATTGTTCCTAATTTTGCAATTAACACAAGGATAAACCATGGCACGCAGAAGTCAAAGATGGTCTCCAAAAGTCCCGGTCCCTGGGGTACACAGAGTTATCCAGTCAAACACTAATCTAGGTGCTGTTGTAATGGATTTTGCAGATGTAATTAAGGTCTCAAAGCAGTTGACTATAAGATAGGGAGATTATCCTAATCAACCTGAGAATAACATTGGCCTTTAAGCCTCGGTCTAGAGATCAAAGATAGGGGAAATCAGAAATTCAAAGTACAAAGGGGATTTGACACACAAGAATTTCTTTGTCACTGGAGGTGGGAGATGCCGCATGGCAAAGAATGTAGGTGGTCTCTACCGGCTGGGAGCAGACCGCGGCTGACAGCCTGCAAAGAATCATGGACCTCAAACTGCAGCCACAGGAACTGAGTTATGCCAACAAACTGAATGATCCTGGAAGCAGATTCTTCCCCAGAGAGTCTCCAGACCAGAACTCATCCTGGTTGATACCTTGATTTCAGCTTTGCAATACCGTGAGCAGAGAATCCAGTCATCTTGTTGCAGGCTTCTGACCTATATAACTGTGAGCTGATAAATGAGTGTTGTTTTAAGCTGCTAAATTAGTGGTAGTTTGTTATACGCCAATAGATAACTAATATAACACACTTATACACAAATTCTTATGCATATCTCAGATTGTTCCTTTTTTTTTTTTTTTTTTTTCTTTTGAGACAGAGTCTCACTCTGTCACCCAGGCTGGAGTGCAGTGACGTGATCTCGGCTCACTTCAACCTCTGCCTCCCGGGTTCAAGCAATCCTCCCACCTCAGCCTTCCAAGTAGCTGGGATTACAAGCATGCACCACCATGCCTGGCTAATTTTTGTATTTTTAGTAAAGACGGGCATTCACCATGTTGGCCAGGCTGGTCTTGAACTCCTGACCTCAAGTGATCCCCTTGCCTCGGCCTCCCAAATTGCTAGGATTACAGGCATGAGCTACCTTATTTGGCCTCAGATTATTTCTTTAAGATTTATTTCTAGACATAGAATTACTAATACAAAGAATTTCAGTACTTTGATTCCATATGCATTATCAAATTTTCTTCTATAAAGGTGTGACAATTTACACTCTTACTATATATGAGTTGTTTCACTCTACCTTTACCACCTCTGAATGTTATCATTTTTAAAAATAATCCTTCCAAATTTACCTGTATTTCCTTCTAGTTTTCTTATGGTTTGATTTTAAGTAGTTAACATTTTAATCCACTTAGAATTTAGGTATCAAGTATGTGGTAGGGGCTTCACTTTTTTCATTTCATCTCTCATATTATTAATATGGGTATTTTATATTGAATATTAAATTAATTATTTAATAAATCCTTTTTTCATTAATTTATGACACACCTTTTCAAAATCTAAATTTTTATATACCCTAATGTTTGTTTCTAATTCATCTGTTCAGTTCTACTGATCCCATAATATTTATGTTAAAGTAATATATGTTTGAATGAACATTAAGCAACTTCTATCGACAGACTCAAGAATGTGGTACATTTGGAGGATCAGCAGAAGAGATTTTATAAGGGAAACACAGAAACCTCCAAAAGCAAGGAAAAGTCATAACAGGACAACCTATACCTTAGAAATGCATCTGAAAATTGACAGAAAGGCCTGTTACTGGGCAGCCACTGTGGTCTCACTTCCACTGGCCATGTGACTTCAAAAGACTATTTGAGGATCTAGGATGGCCCATTGTAGAAAAGAACCTCAGGTTTTTGATTTCTAACAACTAAACTAGCTAATGATATATCTTCAACCTCCTTCACCCTTCTAAATATTCCCAACTATTGAGTACCTTCAGCTCCCTAAAGCTGGTTCTATTAATATTGATTTGCTTTTTCTTCCTTAGTAATATAAATTATGGCTCTTAGCTTGTTACTGAGCTAAGATGAGTTCTGTCTCAGTATGGGATAAAGATTACATTTTCCAAAATTCCTCAGAGATAGGTAAAGTCACGTGACTAAGTTCTGGCCAAAAGAATATAGGCAAGTATGTCATATGTGGTATCCAGTAAGTATCCTTCAAGAGATGAGGTTCATCCTTCACTTTTTCTTTCTACTTCCTGCTTGCTAAACTGTGGAGTGATGGTTATAATTCAAGCAGCCATCTTGAACCATAAGGTGGAAGCCACATTTTGAAGGTGAAATAATAACAACATAGAAAGACCTGAGCTCTTAATTCTCATTGTGACATCATACAAGCTCTTTACTGCTTATCTCCTATCTTTGCTTACCAAAGAGAGAAATATACTTTATCTTATTTAAGCTGTTGGTATTCCAAGTTTCTATTACTAAGCAACAAATATAACCATAACTGATTACCACTACCCACAAGATGGAACAAAGAGTCTCTGGCTATCTCCGCTAGAAAACCCTTATTTCCTCCAGATTTCTCACATTGAAGTATTCAATACAGTCCACCAGAACCTACCTTTTATTCTGTCTTTTTCAGTGTGAGGGATAAAACCCTATGCCTTCTTTCAAGCCAGTACCAGGTTGTCTGTTTTATATGACTACATAGGTCTTTTGATTCAAACGATAGCCTAATTACCTATTTTGACATATTGTACAAACAGATTAATACAGTAGATTCTCAGTGACACAACAATATCCAGAACTTTGAATCAAAGAGCACTGACAGGCCAATAAATAAAAGGCACTGCTGTAATAAAATAGAAGCTTAGAACCAGTGTATATCAAGACAGAAAAATGTTATTGCCATCAAAGATACGTATTGTGTTCAATTTGAGTTGGAGAACAAGGGTTAGTGCACAGTTGGAGTGAAAAAGAAACAGTTGCAAGTTTTCCAATCACAGGCTGAAATGGTGGCTGTCATCTAAACATATCTCAAAGCATTTTATGGTACAGCCACATATATTATGAATAGCAATAGGAAAGAGATGACTTGGCAAGGCAGAAGGTAGGATGGTTAACATAGATGAGCCCCTTTCCATTAATACTCTCCCTTGGATGAGGCACATATGAAATCATCTATAGCTCATGAAAATATAGTTTCTGGAAATTCAAGTGCCCACAACTAGCTGAGTGTCTTTAGTTTACAGCTTTTGATCAAGCTGATTGTATTTTTTTTCTAAATAAATCAAAACCAAATATGAATCGCTAAGAGAGAGTAAATCTGAGAATATCAAAATATTGATTTATTACATCATGACACCTAAATATAATCATGACACCTAAAATTGATCTTATAGATTCAAGTACTAATACAGACAACCTAGAATTCTAATTTCCAAGGCAACTATTCAAAAACTCATTGAAAACATTGCTTCTAATTCTCATAATTAACTCATATCACTATCCAGGCCTTTTTAGTATAGTTTAACCTTATAGATGTCCTATGTATAATGACCTTGTACATCAAACAAGTTATAATTATTAAAAATATGCTCTCCTTACTATTAGCACTTCAAAAACATGTATGACTGCCAACAACAATTTCTATTAGGCATGAGGCAATTAGAGTTAACACACTGGAATAATACAAAAGCAAATAAAAATGTGGTTTTAGATAACCTGGGAATCCTTACAACAGGGATTATTTCTACAAGGCTCTTGAAAGGACAGGAAATAGCTCCCAGGACCACATGAATGAACTTTTGAGTACTCAGGACTTCAAGATGAGCATACAGCTGTAATATTATATGTAATCTACTTTGAAATAATTCAGTACAAACAGTGTTACAAAATGTGAGAATTAAACCTAAACTACAACCTAAGGCATTGTGATATGGTTTGGCTGTGTCCCCACCAAAAATCTCATCTTGAATTGTAATCCCCATAATCCCCACCTGTCAAGGGAGAGACCAAGTTTGGAGGTAATTGAATCATGGGTGCAGTTTCCTTTATGCTGTTCTCATGATAGTCAGTGAGTTCTCATAAGATCTGATGGTTTTGTAAGTGTGTGGTAGTTCTTTCATTCACAGGAAGGACTGCCACTTTGTGAAGAAGGGGCCTTGCTTCCCTTTCACATTCCACCATGATTGTAAGTTTTGTGAGGCCTCCCCAGCCATGCTGAACTGCAAGTCAATTAAACTTCTTTCCTTTATAAATTACCTAGTCTCAGGAAGTTCTTTATAGCAGTGTGCAACGGACTAATACACATTGTTAGCATTTGAAGTAATCAGGAGTTCACCCTCCAGGACTGGGGTTGCAACAAGACCCTCAAATATCAATATCTGAATCTGCACTAGACAGTTTGTATAGTATTACAAAGAACCTTACAAGTACATTTTCACTGCTGAAATTAGTGATGTTCAAGATACGTGTTTGGCTTGGAATTTTATACAGGCACCTCTGCCCTTCATGAATGAAGTCAAACTCTGAGCTATATGAGCTATTTATCTCCATATCCTTGTTTGGATCTTCCTAATTATTTCTGTAGGTAATTACTATTTTCTATTTTCAACTGCCCACGTTTCATGTCTGCTAAAGGGATTTCACACATTAGAGTCCTTAACTTCTAAGGGCTCAAACTCTTAAAACTACCCAGTGCTTCCCTTTACAGTTGTAGCATGAAGCCTAATATCTCTGAAAACTCTAGAGCACCCACACCTTCATTCTTCTTTCTTCCTTGTCAGGGATTGTTGTGAAATTATTGGACATCATCTTATGTTTCTTTTCTGCTTTCAAATCATAGATAAGAATATGTTTGTCATCAGGGAGAGTCACATGATGAGGTTGGAGTAGTTTTCTCCACAAAACATTGTTGAAATCAATTAAAGAATACCTAAATAAATGGAAAGATATTTCATGCTCATAAATCAGATGACTTGATATTGTTAAAATGGCAATACTCCTCAAATTGATCTACAAATTCAATGCAATCCCAATCAAAGTTCTAAGTTGGCTTTTTGAAGAAATTGAAAAGCTTATCCAAAAATTCATATAGAAATTCAAGGGACCCAAAGACTCAAAATAATACTGAAAAAGAACAAAGTTGGAGAACTCACATTTCCCAATTTCAAAACTTGCTACAAAGCTACAACAATTGGCCAGGTGCGGTGGCTCATGCCTGTAATCCAGCACTTTGGGAGGCCGAGGTGGGCGGATCAGAAGGTCAGGAATTCAAGACCAGCCTGTTCAATATGGTGAAACCCCGTCTCTACTAAAAATACAAAAAAATTAGCTGGGCATGGTGGCACATGCCTGTAATCCCAGCTATTCAGGAGGCTGAGGCAGGAGGATTGCTTGAACCCGGGAGGTGGAGGTTGCAGTGAGCCAAGATAGTGCCATTGCACTCCTGCCTGGGCAACAGACTGAGACTCCATCTCAAAAAAAAAAAAAAAAAAAAGAAAGCTACAACAATCAAAATAGTGTGCTACTGGCATAGATATAGTTACAGATATATATCAACAAATATAATTGAGAGTCTAGAAAGAAATTGTTACTTTTTAAGGCAATTTATTTTTAACGTGGGTGTCAAAACAATTGAGGACTGGATTAAGAAAATGTGGCATATATCCACCATGGAATACTATGCAGCCATAAAACATGATGAGTTCATGTCCTTTGTAGGGACATGGATGAAGCTGTAAACCATCATTCTCAGCAAACTATCGCAAGGACAAAAAACCAAACACTGCATGTTCTCACTTACAGGGGGGAATTGAGCAATGAGAACACTTGGACACAGGAAGGGGAACATCACACACAGGGGCCTGTCGTGGGGTAGGGGGAGGGGGGAGGGATAGCATTAGGAGATATACCTAATGTAAATGACGAGTTAATGGGTGCAGCACACCAACACGGCATGTATATACATATGTAACAAACCTGCACGTTGTGCACATGTACCCTAGAACTTAAAGTGCAATTTTAAAAAAAGACAATTGAGGTGGAAAGAATAGTCTTTACAACAAATAGTGCTCGGACAACTAGATATACATATGGGAAAAAAATGAAGTTGAACAACTACCTCATACCACAAAAAAAAATAAAATAAAATAAAAAAACAAAAAAAAATGAACTCAAAATGTTTAAAGACCTAAATTTAAGAGCTAAAACTATAAAACTGTTAGAAGAAAATATAGGTATAATTTTCATGGTAAGACAACTTATAGAATGACAGAAAATATTTTCAAATCATATATCTCATAAGGGACTTGTATACATTCTATGAAATGAATGAACCTTGAAAACAAAATCTTTCACAAACAGTGAAAGAAGTCGACCACAAAAAAGCACATAGTGTATGACTCCATTTATGGTGTAGTGCCCGCACAGGCAAATCTATAGAGAGAGAACGTAGGTTAGTGGTGGCCTAAGACTCGTGGGGAGGTCACTGGGGAGGAGAAAAGAGTTGGAAAATGGAGGATGACTGCTAATGGGTACAGCGTTTTTGATGGGAATGATAAAAAAAAGTTCTAAAATTGATTGTGGTGATGTTTGTGCAACTGTGAATACACTAAAACCACTGAATTATATACTTTATGAACTGGAAGCTATGTTAATAACAACTCAAAAAAGCTATTATTAAAAAGTTAGGAATGCACTTTTGAATATCCTGTCCCTAACTAAAATAAAATAAAAAGACCAAAAAAATGGTCAACTTTATGGGAAAAGAAAATTGTGTACTATTGTTGCTTTAATTTTTAAGATATTTTATACCAAACACACACACACACACACACACACACACACACACACAACTCTGGTGAGCACAGTAGGATACCTTCAAAGTAACAGACATATCAAACTCTGTTTCATCCTGTATCCATACATTTAATGGTGAAACCTGTTTCCTGATCCAACAGGGTTAGCTAATGCTTCTGACAGAACATTGCCATTTTCTCCAAATGAATGATTCATGTAAAGTCCTTGTCAGAGAACCTGAAAAGATTTTTTAAAAAGCAGGGTTTTCACTGGGTTTATAGGAAAAGAGTGTTTCAGTGTTTTGTGCCTGCTGGCTAACAAAAAAATGCATTTATGTGGCAGTGTTTGGTTCATAAAATATTTCATTTTTACAGTTCTTGTGATAGCAGTGTTGTAGAGTCGGAAACTCAGTTTCTATCTTTTTTTAGTTGCTAGAGGCTTCTATTTTGCCAATGTAATCTGACAATTATGAACAGTTGATTGGCCAACTCAATTTACAACACATCAAATAAGGTATGGTGCAAGATTTCTCTGTAATTCTATATTGTACATTCTGTATTGCACAATTCTGTATTGCATTGTTCAAGATGAGCACAATGCAATACAGAATCTATTTGTTTCTGTATAAAGCTGTTTGTCAAGTAATGAGTTTGACTAAATAGGAATCTCATCGACAATATTTATAGATAAATACCTGATTTGCCACAGCTACTTTCAAAACAATGTCTCAGATATTCCAGAGATTTATAATTCTCAAGCACCAGTACTTTTAAGATTCCAATCATTTTAATTAAAAATGTACACCAATATAAATAAGGTCTTATGTTTTCCTTTTTCTGTGCTTGCTATGTGATCTTAGACAAAATTAGATACCTTTCTAGACCTCAATTTTCTCATAGATAAAATGAGGAATTAAACTAAATGATTTTAAAATTCCATACTGGTTCTAATTATTCATAAATCCCTTCATTCAGGAACAATTTTTTGAGAACTGACCCACATTAGCCAATGCACTAGGCAAGAGGTAAAGCAACGTGGGTGGTTTATAAGACTAAACATAAGACAGATAAAATGAGAGTTTGATCTCATAAAGTCTTTGAGCAGTATATGAAGTCTCATGAAAGAGATATGACCAAGATTAAGAAAATAAAGAGCATGACTGACTTCATTCTAAAGGAAGCTTTCAAAAATTTCATGAAGAAAGGGACAGTTGAGTTCAAAAACCTTTAAGAAGAAATGGGGCTTGGACAGACAGAAATTGAATCAGGAAGGAGTAATTATTTAGCACATGCAGACCATAGTTGAGTGCACATAACAAAGCAATATATTTCCCCCCAATTCAGCCCCAGCCCTTTCCTTGGAAATTTGAATTCATATAACTATTTTTATGTGTAAATATAGTTACAGTTTTTCATGGGCCTAAAAAATTTACCATTTGTGAAAGTCTTAATTTTTTTTTAAAGAACAGAGATAATCATGGCTTTAGACAGCTTCATATCAGTTGGCTGTTGCATTGATTTTCCCTCTTGTGACAATCACAGGCAAGACACAGAGCTGCTAATATCTCTTGGCAGACAATGACTTGAAAAGAGTGCTAGTATTTTGTATAAAGATCAGCATATGCTACTCAAAAAATAAAAAAAATACTTATCTTTTTCTGGTTCAAAAGAATGCCATTGTGGAATATCAAAATTTACTACATTATACTATGAGTAAGAAAGGTGGAGAGTCATTTATTTATACATGTGTAGCCATGAAATCAAGACAAATGCATTTTATATAAAGCCTTGTAGAGTTTTCTTTATAGACACACACACATATACACAGACATAAATATATGTATATTCACTATTTTATATTATCTCATTAAGTCCTCCCTACACGAATGAGGTAATGACTACAATTACCCTTTTTTGATGAGGAAATTAAAGCACAACAGGGTTAAATAATTTGATCAAAGTTGCTACTAGCAAATAGCAGAGCCAGATTTCGAGTCTATGGCTGTCTGATTCTAGAATATGCACTTAATTCCTCTACACCTGAGTGTCACTATCTATTTGCCTAATTAACAGAGACAGATGCAGAATTCTGCACCTGTTTCACCACAAGTATAAAAACAATATCAAGCCAACCAAAGGATGAGATGCACTTATAATAGTTTCTTCACCTGAGATTTAGTCTCCCAGGTGCAAATAATCAAAAAGCATATTTAACATACCAGGAGACTTCAATAGAAAGCTCGGTGGCAAGCTGCAGATATACATTGGATAAAACCTGAAGCTTATTGAGCCATATACGTATTTATAAGCCTGAAGATGTTAACGCTAGCAAAGGGATTAAAACAAATGAGATGGTACTTTAAAATATTCCCTGGAGAGATTAAGAAAAATAAAAGCTGTCATTGGGAAATACACACACACACACACACACACACACACACACACAGATACCAACACACAGAGAGACAGACAGAGAAAGAGAGAGGCAAAGATAATTTTTAAAGTCAGAAGCTATTAAGCATAGTTCTCAAAAATTGAATTGTTACTGAAAAAAAAATATTTCGGCAGTCAGGAAGCAATAAAAAGTATCCAAATAATAGTAACGGTTATAAAATCTTCCAAGAATTCAACCATTGAAGTAGCTGACAAAGAATAGCTGGTATATTGGAAACTGTCAGAATTAATAAAATTTTGTGACTAGCATTATAAGGTCAGAAGAATTGGTAAGCATGTTTACTGATTTACTCAAATTATCAATAAAAGAAAACCAAAAGATTAAATATCTTGATATTCAAATACCTAGAAAAAAGAACTGAAATTTTGGGGAAATATTAGATAGTAAAAATATAATTGCAGTTCAGAGACTTCCTGAATCTATGTGGAGATTATTTTCTATGATAAATAAATATCAGTGTTAATGCAAATAGCATCCTCAAGGTAAATTTTTCTATTTCTACTACTTAAAGCATCCTATAGATAAAACGAGAGGTCTGATCTCATAAAGTCTCTAAAGTCTCTAAAATGAAGACTTTATTTAAATAAAAACTCTAAAGTCTCATAAAGTCTCTAAAATAGGTGAAAAATACATGATTTTGATAGCAATAATTATGTATATATATTTATAAGCATGATGCTCCCAAAAGAAGTTGTATCAAGACTTTTGGCCAATTGATTGGTCATACTATCATTATACAACCATCATTTAATCTGAAATTATAAAATATAGTAACAATGAAAGCCAGCATTGAAAAATTACATGAAGATATAAAAATTACCTATATTTCAGAGTAAAAAGAGAAGACAGTAGAATCTCTAAATAAAATGGATAATAGACACACTTTTAAAACATAGGAAGGCCAATACTTAATTGTTATTGTGGCAACTGAAAATGGAGTCCTATGAGCCTAACTCCAATCTCTGCATTCTCTGCTATGATTCATGTGCTTTCAGCTAGTTACTTAAAACTCCAAACTTCACTTTAATAATCTGTTTTTAAAAAGTGATAATAGCATGCAGAAATAAATTGAAGTAAAATATCAAGGGCTTTCCCAGAATGCCTGGCACATAGTAATGCCAAACAAATTTTAGCTATCTTCCTCCCAGAAAGAACTTTCTGTTCAAAGTTCTTTCTTCTGGAAAATTGGAAATGTGGTATAAGTTATAGACTTTGAGAGGCTTGTAGCCTTGTTCGAATGATGAAATATATACTCAGGGAACAGTTAAAGATTATGAGCGTTTTATAATAAATATAAGTACTAACTGTTCAAAAAACAGAGAAATCGAAGAAGGCACAAATTGTGGTTAACTATAAGGCTACAAGAGCAGATAAGACCTAAGAAGGATCCTGATGTACAAGCAGGTTTGGATATGTGAAGGGGAAGGAGGAGCCTTTTCCAAGTCACAAGAGCAATAGGTCTGGAAATTGGCCCTCCACCTTCCTGGCACAATCCAGCCAACCCAAAGCTTAGCTTCGGGGAGCAACAGCACCAGACACCATCTGCTTGTCAGACTTACCTCAAGGGGGCTTTCATCTATCTCAGTCAGCTTTACCAAATCCCCCTTCCCAATGCATTTGCCTGCCAGGGTCCTCACACTCTCCAAAACTACTTCCTGCCTTAATGAAATTTATGAAGAGAAACATCAAAATTTGTTATTCTGAATCAAGAGGTTGGGGATGTATCAGAATTCCTAGGGGACAGAAGAGCACGTGAGGAGGATCTAGCATAGCTAATTCTGATACCCCACACTCTAAGAACATCTGACATAAATTTTATGCTAAAGAAATCAACAAGAGTCAAACACTAGCAAGACATCAATAAAAGTCAGACATATGAATAGATGTGGAGGCAAAACAGACAAAATAGCAGGAACCAATGATGTGTGGTCATCATAAAGAGCTGAAGAACATCTCAGGCCAATGGCATCTGTGTGGAATATTAAAAAATTGATATATGGCCCCAGAATACCAATATTTTATTCAGTACTTTTCAACAGAGTGTGACCTATGCAGCTGAAATTACCAGGCTTCTCTTTCCAAGTGAAAAAAGTATGCATTCAATCTTTTCCCATCTTAAAACAGGATTATAAATGACAACAGACCTCTCAAAATCATGGCTTCAGTTACATAAAAATCAGTCTTATGTACAATGTGGAGATGTCAGTTGGTCCTGTATCTGAGATTCAGCCACAGCCACATACAGGTTATCAGGCAAGGTGTGCAAAAATGGTGATCATGACAGGTAAGTGTTTACAAAATGAGAGTTCCCTCCTTGCAGACAACTGTGCAGCAGCATACAGAGGTGAACAGTGATGCTATACATAGCTCCCACTAACTGATATGCCTATCAAGTATGTTTCCATCCTAAAATGAATGCAAATTGCCCTGAGTACTTTTTAGCCTAAATTTAGATGTAAAAATATGGTAATGGCTGTGCTTTCTTTCATATCTAAATATATTGCTGCTGCCCCTGCATTATTAGGGCACACACTTGAGGCCAGCTCTCTCAGTGTCACTGATGGATTTGCAGGTCACCTATAACCAATAGCAGAAATCAAAACAAAACAAATCAACCTAACCAGAAATGGAGCTTATGGAGGTTACAGTGAGATTCTAGCAATTTCTTCACCCCTGAACTTATCCCCATTCCATTGCCACCCCTAAGACTTTTAAATCAGGGAAATAACATTGTCCTTTGAGAGTTCAGCTCTCATATTAACACACAGTTGCACTGAGCAGAGAGATGCCAAGCTACTTTTGAGATAGAATGGCCTTTGGATCCACAGGATCTCACTAGGTGCTGAGATGAAGCGAATGTTTTCAACCTTCCACACAAGAGAATTTTCAGTTTTCTGGCTCAGGTTCCCCATAAGTAAAGCTCACCCTCTAAGTGGCTTAGCCAGACCTATTCTAGGCTTACAGTGTTGCAGAAAAGGAAGAATGCAAACAAAAAAAAACAGGAAAGTGAAAGTAAGGCCAAGAGTAAAATGGAAGGATCCTTGCTTGCTAGATGAATGCCCAAGCTCCCATTCTTCCTTTCATATGAAGAATTTGCACATGGCATTAAAATGTTGGAAAAACCTTTGGATAAAACAGAAGGAGAAGAAGTCAAGTAAAGATCTGCAGATGGACCAAAATGTCAGATTTAACAAAAGTTTAGGGATTTCACATGAGAGTCTCTGAGAAAATTGAAGGATGCTAAAGAACTGCAAAAGAAAGAGAAAGAGTTTTGAAAAGTGTTTTTTCTGAGTTTTAATTTGTGTCTTATTACTGTTCTGTGAGAGATACAGAAAAAGAAATAATATTTTCAAAGGTGATTTTTGTAAAGGTGACTATATGCATAGAATGAGTCACCTGAGACCCAAATAAATTTTCATACCTATAATCTGATTAAATATATTAACATATGTAAAAAAGATTACTTTTTAATGTAAAGCTTATCAAAAGTAGGACTTTAAAAAGTAGGACTAGTCAGGCATGAAAACATACGAATCTAAAAAGGAGATGCTCCAAAGCTGGTGCCTAAAAGCCTGCTATAAGAACTGCCCAAGAAGGGAGTGTTGGCCCAAGGACTGCCCTCTGTGGTTCCTGGAACAGATCACTGTTTTTGATGACCTAATGATTTGGGTTATGACAGTGTGATGTCATTCATATTTAAATCCTGTAAATGATCCTCCTTGTTCTGTCTCTGTTCTCACCAAACAATATTTTGTATCCTGCCTAGGGGTCTCAATTTTCCTACCCTATGGTACCTCAATTAGAATTTCTCACTTCAAAAGCAACAGAAAACCCAAGTCAAAGTTGTTTAAAGACTAAGAGAACACACATATAAAAATGGCTAAAATTAAAAATCTTAATAACACAAAATGTTGACAAGGATGCAGAGAAACCAAATCAGTAATCTATTCCTGGTGGGAATGTAAAATGGCACAGCCACTCTGGAATAAAGATTGGAAGTTTCTTTTAAAACTAAAAGTGGACTTACCATATGACCCAGCAACTACATCATTAAGCATTTATTCTAGAGAAATGAAAACATGTTCACACAGAACTTTGTACGCAAATATTTATGACAACTTATTTGTAAGAACCCAAAACTGGAAACTACTCAAATGCCCTTCAATGGGTAAATGGTTACATAAACTGTGGTGGGTTCACACATGGAATACTACTCAAAATTAATAAGGAATGTATTATTAATACATGAAACAATTTAGATGAGCTTAAAGACAACTATACTGAGTGAAAAAAGGCATTCTCAACTGGTTGTATACTGTATAATTCCATTTATATAATACTCTTGAAATTAAAGTATGGTAATAGAGAATAGATTAGTGGTTGTGAATAGCTAAGGATGAAGGATGGGAGTCTTGTTGGCTACAAGAGGTAACACAAAGGAGCCTCATAGGGATAGTGCAGTTATGTGTCTTAACTTTGGTGGTAGTTACATAAAGCTACCTGTGTAATTGAAGTTCATCAAACTGCACACTCACACATGCACACAAACACGTGTGATGTATGTATAACATAAAATCAGAATGTGTTCATGGATTATACCAAGGTCAATTACCTGGTTTTAATATCACACAATAATTATGCAAAATAACATTAACGTTGTGAGAGGCTGAGTGAACGGCACATGGGCATTTTTATTCATTTATTTGTATCTTGCTATAAATCTATAATTATTTCAAAATAAAAAGTAAAAGGAATACTAATTCAAAACCTATGTTTCTTTATTCCCACTGATTTACTATATACTATGTCAATAGGAAAATTGAATTGAGAGAGAAATTTGGGTCTAATAGGTAAATAAATAAATAGAGTTATTGGTTCAAGTGAATGGAAATCCAAACACAGTGTGGGCTTCAAGTTTGGCTGACCCAACAGCTTAATGTGTCACTGAGGACCTATTTTCTTTTCATTTCTATATATTCCCTTCTTCAAAGACTGTTTCATTCTGAGTAACATTTGGGGCAATGTGTTCCGTTGTACATGTTCAGTGGAATGGAACATATTTCTAAGATTCCAAGAGGGATTCAGAAATTCTTCCTAACTGGACTGCTTAGGTAAGGGAATCACATATTCTGATTCCTCAGACCATTCAAATTTCCTATTTGCCTGAAATTATTGTTATTAATACCTCTCCCTTTTCAAATGCCTTAATGGAATATGTTATTTTCTCATTAGGCCAAACATGGTCTACACTGAGAACTGATCTTCTGGACTCCAAAGGCAAGTTATGGCTTCCTAGCCAAACTTCAGGTATTACTGGGAAGGTATTACTGGTTGCTGAGTTAGCAATTAAAATTTTCCACTAGATATGAACCATTATGTTTCTGGTGGAAAACTAATAAATTGGCCTTCTGCTTCATACATTAATTTCTATGAGCTTGATTAATGTGAAACATACCTGAAAAATAAATTTGTTTTCAGTGCTCATAATTTTGGAAACTGAACCTCTAAAACTGATATTTGGCCACTAGTAAATTCATGAAGATGATGAATACTACTTGGAAAATAGCCAGCTGGCTTTTCCCTAGAGATTCTAACTTTGCTGTTGCATATTTTCTCCATTGGTACACGTTTGTTTAAAAATCTTAATTAAAAATGAAGGGAAGGAATAAGCAAATATCCTGTAAAGTTAAAACAGAGGAGATAGTCTCTTTGAATATTTTTAGTGGCATAAGCAAAAAGCTGCTAAATTGTTGTATAAAGAATGAAATTCAACATACTTACTAAAAACAATGCAACAAATACTTTAGGTCTAAGCCAAATCGCTCATGCATATCCTAAAAGAATAATATATCCTGTTAAAATTATATTATCTTCCTGTCAGAAGGAAATTATTAATTATTTAGAGCCATGAATACATTTTTAATATTTGTTTATGTTGAGCTTTGACACATACATTTTTATTTTTAAAACAAGGTATCTCCAATTTGATAGTCAGATATAAATTATTACATGGCAGATTAAGAACATTAGAAAAGGTGCTGAACCTCAATTCTCTCACCTTGAAAGTACCTGGATACTGCAACTGTCTCATAATGGACTCCCTTAATTCCGACCCTACACGTTTCTGTTTCTTTATAAAGCTACAAGTTCATCAACCTATCCTAGAAACAGAACCAAACTGACTCTGTAAGCCCCCTTTATTCACCTACAAACTTGCTCTTGCCTTATGAATTCCATCCCTGCTATGCTATCCTATCTTACTCATCTATGACCGAGTCTTTACTTTCTAATGGCTTTGTCTGTCTGTGCTAAATTGTAGAAACCCAGCTTTGCCAAGGAAGAGAGTTCTTGGGAGAACTTGAGATCTCTCTGGCATCAGGGGTCATACATGAAGAAAAAGACTGACAACAGCTTCTCATCTGGAAAATGCTAAAAGCTGGAGGTTGGCCAGTGTGGCCTCTCAATGGAAAAACAGAGAGAGGGTAGCAGTGGGAAATCTTACACTGTGATTATTTTGTGTGGCTAAAATGTATAAGTTTTTTGCGATCCAAGTAGATCCCATAGAGAGTAGCTAGGCTCAAGCTATTTTGAATTTATTTTGCACAAAAGGGTGGCCAACAGATGTCAGAGAATCCAGCTCATCAACAATGCATTTCATGAGAGGGGTTGTTCTAAGAGTTCACTAGAATATGTTGCTCATATCACAGAACTATCTACCATGGGAATTTTTCAGAATATCCATAGAATCCATGTCCATACCCAATTTAATAGCCAGGCTTTTGATGCCTGCTATGTAGGCAGATTACAATAGTACCAGTAAGACCATTACTCTTGTTCCTCTAATACTTCTTTTTCCTCCCAGCCTCAAAAGAGCCAAATCAGCAAAGAAGAGATGGGAGGACGAGTGAAAAACAAACCAAAACAAAACAAAAAATAGGCCACACACACCTCCTTCCCTGTGGCAAGTCCCAGTCAGGGGTGAAAGTCACGAAGGGAAGAAGAATTTTGAATTGAGTGTGGTGAGCTTAACATTTACACTTAAAATGGACAAGACCTTTTAATGTCTGAAAATGAACTGTTATTATGGAAGCCATACTCATAATAGGAAATAACAGAAAGGCTAAGACATCTTTCCAAGATATCATTAGGGGCAGGGAAAAGAGATTTGAAGGTAGCAGTTGGTCAAAAATAAAGCCATTTTCAGTCTGAACCCCACCAATTCCAGATTGTTCCATTAAACAAGGAATACTCACATGCACACATACACATAGTATTTGGACTGATTTTTTTCATTTACTACCATATCATGAATAATTCTCATAACGTTAAATATCCACATCCTTTTTCTGACTTTGCAATATTCCTTTTCAAAAATACACTGTAATATATTTTACTGATTCCTTATTATTGGACATTTAGGTTATTTCCCCTAAGTTTGCTATTACAACCAATGCTATAATAAATAACTTTATATTAAAGATTGGCCTGTAACCATAATTCATTTTTTGGAACAAATCTCTCAAAGTGCAATTATTAGATCAATGAGTATAATCATTTTTTAAGCCTTGGATATATATTGCCAAATTTCAAAATGGATAATTTAATAAATGTATATTAAATTAATATCTATAACAATAGCTTCCCAAATTCTGCTAAAATTATATGCATTTTGTCAAAATTAAAAGTTAAAAATAGAATATTTTAGATAACAAAAATTATGTTGTATAGCATTTTGCTAAAGAAAAATTCAGCTCACGGAGCAAGATGGCCGAATAGGAACAGCTCCAGTCTCCAACTCCCAGCACGAGCAACACAGAAGACCGGTGATTTCTGCATTTTCAACTGAGGTACTGGGTTCATCTCACTAGGGAGTGCCTGACAATCAGTGCTGGTCAGCTGCTGCAGCCCGACCAGCAAGAGCTGAAGCAGGGCGAGGCATCGCCTCACCTGGGAAGCGCAAGGGGAAAGGGAATCCCTTTTCCTAGCCAGGGGAACTGAGACACACAACACCTGGAAAGTCGGGTAACTTCCACCCCAATACTGCACTTTAAGCAAACAGGCACACCAGGAGATTATATCCCACACCTGGCCGGGAGCCTCCCTCATTGCTAGCACAGCAGTCTGTGACCTAACGGCAAGGCAGCAGCGAGGCTTGGGGAGGGGCGCCCGCCATTGCTGAGACTTAAGTAGGTAAACAAAGCCGCTGGGAAGCTCAAACTGGGTGGAGCTCACAGCAGCTCAAGGAAACCTGCCTGTCTCTGTAGACTCCACTTCTGGGGACAGGGCACAGGAAAGCAACAACTAAAGCAGCATAAACCTCTGCAGACACAAACGACTCTGTCTGACAGCTTTGAAGAGAGCAGTGGATCTCCCAACACGGAAGTTGAGATCTGAGAATGGACAGACTGCCTGCTCAAGTGGGTCCCTGACCCCTGAGTAGCCTAACTGGGAGACATCCCCCACTAGGGGCAGTCTGACACCCCACACTTCACAGGGTGGAGTACACGCCTGAGAGGAAGCCTCCAAAGCAAGAATCAGACAGGTACACTTGCTGTTCAGCAATATTCTATCTTCTGCAGCCTCTGCTGCTGACACCCAGGCAAACAGGGTCTGGAGTGGACCTCAAGCAATCTCCAACAGA
>NC_037673.1:61226852-61231643 GCF_003255815.1 Theropithecus gelada
GCTGGAGAGGATGTGGAGAAATAGGAACACTTTTACACTGTTGGTGGAATTGTAAACTAGTTCAACCATTATGGAAAACAGTATGGCGATTCCTCAAGGATCTAGAACTACATGTACCATATGACCCAGCCATCCCATTACTGGGGATATACCCAAAGGATTATAAATCATGCTGCTATAAAGACACATGCACACGTATGTTTATTGCGGCACTATTCACAATAGCAAAGACTTGGAATCAACCCAAATGTCCATCAGTGACAGACTGGATTAAGAAAATGTGGCACATATACACCATGGGATACTATGCAGCCATAAAAAAGGATGAGTTTGTTTCCTTTGTAGGGACATGGATGCAGCTGGAAACCATCATTCTCAGCAAACTATCGCAAGAACAGAAAACCAAACACCGCATGTTCTCACTCATAGGTGGGAACTGAACAATGAGATCACTTGGACTCGGGAAGGGGAATATCACACACCGGGGCCTATCATGGGGAGGGGGGAGGGGGGAGGGATTGCACTGGGAGTTATACCTGATGTAAATGACGAGTTGATGGGTGCTGACAAGTTGATGGGTGCTGACGAGTTGATGGGTGCAGCACAGCAACATGGCACAAGTATACATATTTAACTAACCTGCACGTTATGCACATGTACCCTAGAACTTAAAGTATAATAATAATAATAAATAAATTTTAAAAAATAAAGAAAAATTCAATGTTAAATTAAAATTCAAATTTTCAATAAATGATCAAAGTAATCATTTATGAAAATAAACAATTAAAAATAAATATAATAAATACAATATATTTTATAATAAATAATTCAAATCTACCTATAAACTGCCAGCTTCAAAACAATAGTCCTCTACATATTTATTTAACTTCTGGGCTTTTGGGTAAAGTCGTTTTAATGATACCCACTCTGAATATCTATTTGAAATTTCCTCACCTAGAAACCTAAAGAACAAGGTCTTTCTTCCATGAGCAAAGACTTTTTTGGTAATAGATAGGCTCCACGAATACTTGGGTCAAAAATAAAAGTCACACCCAAATGATCAAAATAATCAGACTGCAGTAAAGCCGCGTGTGTTTTCTGAGGAAAGAAAATATCTGTGATGAGGTATGGTTAAACTGGCTAAGTGTCAAGCATAAAGTGTTGTCATGTTTTCTGAATATAAACAGAATAGTTCAATAATCATAATTATTGGTCTGTGAGCAATGGCAGCAAAAGTTTTAAAATTAATATTGTTTATAAGCTATGTGTAAAGTATTTTCATGTATGCCATTTCACTTGAATGTCATAACACACCTACAAGGTAGACTGTATTATTTTTATTTTTTTGTAAGTGAGAAAACTAAAGCTCAAAAATTTAGTTGGCTCACTCATAGACAAGCAGCTCTGGAACAAACATAGCCAGGAGTCAAAACTGTACCTTAATTTTAAGTTCAGACTTTTTCTACCATGGCACTGTGCCTCATGGTAAATTTATTTATTTGTTTGTTTGTTTAAGGAATAACTAATTGAACATCACTGTGTTCCAGGAATTGTTGTCAATGCTGGTCCACAATGGTAAAGATAACAGAAAAAAAATCCCTTCCCTCTTGTATCTTGTGATCACTGGCAGGAAGTTGAGGAAGAGAGAGATAGCAATTAAAAAATAATTTCTAATATCTCAGGGAAAAGATAGTGCTGTGAAAAACAAATCTGCATTAGAGTAGACAGAGTGATTAGAGGTGCTGATATGGTCTGAATTGGTGTCCCTGCCCACATCTCATATTGAATTGTAATCCCAGTGTTGGAAAAGGGACCTGATGGGAGGTAATGGGATCACAGGGGCGGATTTCTCATGAATGGTTTAGGACCATCCCCATTGGTACTGTACAGTGAGTGAGTTCTCATGAGATTTGGTACCTCTCCCCTCTCCCTCACTCTCTCCTGCTCCAGCCACTTGAGGTGTAATCTCTGTCTTTGCTTTCCACCATGATTATAAGTTTCCCGAGGCCTCCCCAGAGGCAAAAGCCACTATGCTTCCTGTACATCCCGTGGAACCGTAAGCCAATTAAACCTCTTTTCTTTATAAAATACCCAGTCCCAGATATTTCTTTATGGCAATACAGGAGCAAACTAATACAGAAATTCATACTGAGAAGTGGGGCATTGCTATAAAGATATCTGAAAATGTGGAAGCAACTCTGGAACTAGGTAACGGGGAGAGGTTGGAAGTTTGGTTGGCTCAGAAGAAGACAAGAAGATGAGGGAAAGTTTAGAATTTCCTAGTGGTTTGTTGAATGCTTGTGACCAAAATGCTGATAATGATATGGACAATGAAGTCCAGGCTAAGGAGCTCTCAGATGGAAATGATGAACTCATTGGGAACTGGAACAAAGGTCACTTTTGTTATGCTTTAACAAAGAACTTGGAGGAATTGTGCCCTTGCCCTATGGATGTGTGGAAGTTTGAAATAGAGAGTGATTATTTAGGATATCTGGTGGAAGAAATTTCTAAGCAGCAAAGATTCAAGAATTGACCTGCCTCCTTCTAACAACCTATGCTTATAGGCATGAGCAAAAAAAAAAAAAAAAAAAAAAAAAAAAAAGCCTGAAACTGGAACTTATATTTTAAAAGGAAGGAGAATGTAAATGCTTAGAAAATTTACAGCCCAGCCATCTGGTAGAAAAGAAAAGCGTGTTTTCAGGGAAGGAATTCAAGCAGGCTTCAGAAATTTGAATAAATAAAAAGGAGCCAAGTGCTAATATCCAAGACAATGAGGAAAAGGTCTTGAAGGCATTGAAGAGACCATCCTGGCAGCCCTTCCAATCACAGACCCAGAGGCCTATGAAGGAAGAATAGTCTCATAAGTCAGGCCCAGGCTGCTACCACCCTGCACAGCCTCTGGACACTGCTCCTGCATTCCAGTCACTTCAGCTCCAGGCTGAAAGTGTCCCAGGCACAGCATGAGCCACTGCTTCAGAGGATGCAAATGGTAAGCCTTGGAGGTTTCCACATGGTCTTAAGCCTGTGGGTCCACAGACTGTAAGAGTTGAGGCTTGGGAGCCACCACCTAGATTTCAGAGAATGTATGTAAAAGCCTGGATGTCCAGGCAGAAGCCTGCTGCAGAGGTGGAGCCCTCATAAGAAGCCTCTACTAGGGCAGTGTAGGGTAGGGGGATGTGATGTGAAGTCCCCACACAGAGACCCTACTGGGCACTGCCTAGTGGATCTGTGAGAAGAAGGCCACCATCCTCCAGACCCCAGAATGTTAGAACCACTGACAGCTTGAACCATGCACATTGAAAGCCGCAAGCACTCAACACCAGCCCACAAGAGCAGCCACAGAGGCTGACCCCTGCAAAGCTACTGAAGTGGAACTACCCCAAGGCCTTGTGAGCCTACCCTTGCATCAGTGTATCCTGGATGTGGGATGTGAAGTTAAAAAAGATTATTTTGGAGCTTTAAGGTCTTATAACCTTAAACTTGCTGGGTTTCAGACCTTCTTGAGATCTATAGTCCCTTCCTTTTGGCTAATTTATCCCTTTTGGAATGGGAACAATTACCCAATGCTGATATCCCCATTGTATCTTGGAAGCAACTTTTTTTTTTATTGCATCACGGGCAGAAAGGACTTACCTTGTCTCAGATGAGACTTTGGACTTTGGACTTTTGAGTTAATCCTGGAATGACTTAAGACTTTGGGGGACTGTTGGGAAGTCATGATTGTGGTTTGAAATGTGAGAAGAACATGAGATTTGGGAGAGGCCGAGGTGGAATGATATGGTTTGGATCTGTCCCCACCCAAATCTCATGTCAAATTGTAATCTTCAGTGTTGGAAGAGAGGCCTGGTTGGAGGTAATTAGATCATGGAGGTGGATTTCTCATGAATAGGTTAGTACCATTCCCCCTTGGTACCGTATAGTGAGTGAGTTCTCATGAAATCTGGTTGTTTAAAAGGTATGTGGCACCTCACCTCTCTCCTTTTCTTCCTCCTGGTCATGCCATATAAGGTGCCAGCTCCCTCTTCACTTCTACCATGATTGTAAGTTTCCTGAGGCCTCTCCAGAGGCAAAAGCCACTATGCTTCCTATACAGCCTGTAGAATTAAAACTCTTTTTTATATAAAATACCCATTCTCAGGTCTTTCTGGATAGCAATGCAAAAACAGACTAATACAGATACCATTTAAAATTCAGTTCTTAAGGAAGTTCTCTTGGATGAGCTTGACCATTGAGCAGAGACCTGACTCTGAGAAATCAAGCTAGGAAGATATCAGGGACAAGATAATTCCATGAAGTGTGTGGGAATCCCCTTTTTAACACAAGTTACTCTTCTTACAGGATAACTAATAACAGTCTTGCCTTCTATTAGCTTAATAGTTATTTCTAGAGGCAGGGAAATGCGTTTGTTTAAATAAATAAGACTTATTGAAAGAAGGCAAAGATTAAATAGCATATTCACCACCCAGATGCAAAAAGTGAAAGCTTCTGGGATTTCTACCTCTAACTAGTATGGTTTTTAAATACGCATAACTTTTTCTTGCCAGACAGCATTGGAGAACTCAGGTTTTTTTTTTTTTTTTTTTTCAAGAAAATCTCGCAAATTATGCTCAGTTTCTGATTAATTTAATTTAATCCACAATCTTGTAAATATCTTTTAAAGACATTTACTAAGAGATAAGAAGGGGTCTCTTAAATATATCTTTTTATTTCTTGTGTTTTGTCCATTTTTACTGCATCTATCTTTTTTTTTTTTTTTTTTTTTTTTTTTTTTTTTTTTTTTTAAGGGTTCTT
>NC_037673.1:61231733-61258557 GCF_003255815.1 Theropithecus gelada
TTTTTTTTTTTTTTTTTTTTTTTTTTTTTTTTTTTTTTTTTTGAGACAAGGTCTCACTTTGTCACCCAGGCTGGGTGCAGTGGTAACATCACAGCTCACTGCAACCTCAAATTCTGTGCTGAAGTGTTCCTCCAACCTCAGCCTACTGGTTAGCTGGGACTATAGGTGTGTGCCACCACACCTTGCTATTTTTTTTAAGACACGGGGTCTCACTATATTGCCCAGGCTGGTCTGTAACTCCTGGCCTCAAGTGATCCTCTCAGCTTGGCTTACCATGGTGCTGGAATTACAGACCCAAGCCACCATGACTGGCCTCATTTTTATTGATCTTAAAAAAAGATTATAAGCATTCTTCACTAGATGTCATAAGTCCTCAGCATCAGGTAATGAGGTATAATATTACATACCTGTTGCTTTAGTATGAGATATTAGAGCTCTTGATTATCCAATTACTTGGATAAATGAAATAAAGAAGATTATTATCCCTAATAATTTAGGGAAAGCTTTATAGAAATAATTGTTGGAGATACTAAATAAAAGAATGGTGAAGAGATGACAAAGTTTTAATTTTCTTATATGGAAGGCCTTATGATGTAGGGTCTGTGTAGCAGCTAAAATCCATGAGCATATTATTGCTACCTTTTTTTGAGCTCTTACCCTGGAACAAGTCATATGCTAAGCACTTCACCTGCATTGTGGCCGAACCCCCTAACAGTCTTCTGAAGTAATTACTATTAATACGGTTTTCCTTCTACTGATAAAGAGAGGCTAACTTAGCTTACCCAATGTCCTATAACTAGTAAATGGCACAGCCATGATTTGAATTCACTGTTACAGCATAGGCTCTCACAGAACCTGCTAGACTGACTTTCTACAAAAGTCTTATTCCCAGCCTTTCTACTGGTGTTCTAACAACCAGGAAGTTGACTAAAAGCAACATCAGATTTAACAGCCCCACATAATCCATTGTCCTCAATTCAAGAAACCTCAAGATAGGAAATGGAGCAAGATTATGGAATAGAAAGCTCTACCAATTGTCCCCTCTGCAAGGGCACCAAGTTAACTGTCTACACACCACACACACACACACACACACACACACACACACACACACACAAAATAAATAAATAAAAATAAAAACCTTTATAAGAATCAAAGATTAGGTGAACACTCATAGTACCTGGTTTTAACTTCATATCATGGAAACAGTCACTGAAGAGATAGAAAAAAACAGTCCTGAATCACTGACACCACCTCTCTCTTATCCCTGGCAGCAGCTGTGTGATGAGGAGAGCATCTCTGGACACTGAGGAAGAACACATCAATTGTGAGGCATTGAACTCAGTGACATTCTATTAGAGCAGAAAGGAATATTGGACCAAATTTAACCGACAGCCACCCACAAAGGGAGTATTTAAAGCAGCCCTAGCCAGAGAGAAATCACCAATCCCTGTGGTCCAAACTTGAATACCTGCAAACCTTGCCACCGAGGGCTACAACATTCTGTGTCTTCAAATAAACTTGAAAGGCAGTCTAGGCCATAAGTACAACAGTCAGGTGAGTCCTAGTGTTCAACTAGGCCCAGAGGCAATGGACTTGGAGGACACAGAACCTACTGAGATACCAGCTAGGTCAGCCAAGGGAGTACTGGCATCACGCCAGCCCTAATCCTAGGCTGCACAGTTCGCATCTCCAAAGAAGATCACTTCCTTCTGCTTGAGAAGAGGAGATGGGGGAGTGGGGAGGACTTTGTCTTGCATCTAGAATTCCAGCTTGGTGACAGCAGGATAGGGCACCAGTCAGATTCATGAAGACCTTATTCCAGGCCCTACCTCTCAGATGACATTTATAGGCATACTATGGGCAAAAAGTGAACGTGTTATCTTAAAGGAAAGGGTCCAGTCCTCCCAGCATTTATCACCTGCTTACCGAAGAGCTCTTGGACCATGAATAACCAGCAGTAATACCTAGGTAATACTTTGAGGGCCTTGGGGAAGCCTCTGACACTTGCTGGCTTCAGGTGAGGCTCAGCACATTATCAGCTGTAGTGGTTACAAGAATAAAACTCCTTTAGTTTGAGAAAACCTGAGGGAAATATAAAGGGGACTTTGTCTTACATTTTAGGTACCAGCACAGCCACAGGGGGTGTGGAGCACAAAGCAGTATGTTAGGACCCTCAGTTTCAGAACATGACTCCTGGATAGCATTTCTGGACCTGCTGTGGGCCATATGGGAGCCCATTGCCTTGAAGAGTGAGTTCAAGGCCAGGTAGCATTCACAACAAGCTGTCTTAAGAGCCCTTGGACAGTAAGGAAATATTGGTGGCAGTCTGGCAGTACTCCTCATGGCCTGGGGTGGAAATGGCTATGGGGTGAGGCTCCTCTGCCTTTGGAAAAAGGAGAGAAGAGTGGGAAGGAGTGCATCTTGTGGCATAATGCCAGCTCAGTCACAATACAATAGAACACTAGGCAGACTTCTAAGGTTTTTGACTCTAGTCCCTGATTCTTGGATGGCACTTCTGGATCCACCTGAGGCCTGGGCGACCTTGCTGCCTTGAAGAGAAGAAAACAGGCTGGATATCTTTTCCACTTGCTGATTAAAGACCCCCAGGGACTTCAGCAAACATAGGCAATAGCCAGGGAGTGGTTACAGCAGGACTTGGGTGAGACCCAATGCTGTTCTGGCTTCAGGGCTGACCCAGAACAGTCATATTAGTGATGGTGGAGAGATGGGTGCTGTATCTCTCCACCCCCAGATTTGGGTGGCTCAGAGCAGACAGAGAGACTCTGCATGTTTGGGGGAAAGTAAGAAAAGAGAACAAGAATCTCTGTCTGAAAATCCAGAGAATTCTCCCTGACCTGGTTCAAGACCATAAAGGCAGTACCTCTATGAGTCTGCAAGAACAACAGTGTTACTAGGCTTACCATGTCCCCTAAAGCAGATACAGCTTAGATCATAACATCCAACTCCTTTCAAATATCTGAAAAGCTTTCCCAAATAAAATGGCTACAAATAAGCCCAGACGGTGAAGACTACAATGTATACCTAACTCCTTAATGCCCAGACACTGAAGAACATCCATAGCATTAACATCATCCAGGAAATGATGACCTCACCAAGTGAACTAAGTAAGGCACCGAAGCCCAAACCTAGAGAAACAGAGACATGTGACCTTTCAGACAGAGAATTCAAAATAGCTGTGTTGAGGAAACTCAAAGACATTCAAGATAACACAGAGAAGGAATTCAGAATTCTATCAGATAAATTTAACAAAGATTGAAATATCCAAAAAGAACCAAGCAAAAATTCTGGAGCTGAAAACTGCAATAGGCATACTGAAGAATGCATCAGAGTCCTTTAATAGCAGAATTGATCAAGGAGAAGAAAGAATTGGTAAGCTTGAAGAAAGGCTATTTGAAAATACACAATCAGAGGAGACAAAAGAAAAAGGAATAAAAAACAATGAAGCATGCATAAAGGATCTACAAAATAGCTTCAAAGGGACAAATATAAGAGATATTGGCTGTAAAGAGGACCTAGAGAGACAGGAGTAGGTTTATTCAGAGGGATAACAGAGAACTTTCCAAACTGAGATAAAGATTTCAATATCCAATATGAAAGGGTTATAGAACATCAAGCAGATTTAACCCACAGAAGTCTACCTTGAGGCATTTAATAATCAGACTCCCAAAGGTCAGCAACAAAGGATCCTAAAAGCAATAAAGAAGAAACAAATTACATATAGGAGAGTTCTAATATGTCTGGCAGCAGACTTTTCAGTGGAAACCTTACAAGCCAGGAGAGAGTGGCATGACATATTTAAAGAGCTGAAAGAAAAAAAAAAAAAAAAACTTCACCCTAGAATAGTATCTCCAGTGAAAATATCCTTCAAATATGAAGGAGAAATAAAAAATTACTCAACAAACAAAAGCTGAGGGATCTCAATACCAGATCTGTTCTATAAGAAACACTATGGGGAGCACTTCAATCAGAAAGAAAAGGACATTAATGAGCAATCAGAAATCATTTGAAGTTTCAAAACTCACTAGTAATGGTAAGTACACAGAAAAACACTGAATATTATAACACTGTAGCTGTGTTGTATAAACTACTCTTATCTTAAGGAGAAAGAATCAGTGATGAACAAATCAAATATAACTATAGCAACTTTTCAAGACATAGTACAATAAGATATAAGTAGAAACCACATAAAGTTAAGAAGTTGGGGGAGGAAGATAAGGCATAGACTTTTTATTAGTTTTCTTTTTGCTTGTTTGTTTGCGCAAATAGTGTCAAGTTGTTATCAGGTTGGAATAATGGTTTATGAGATAATATTTGCAAGCCTCATAGTAACCTCAAACCAAAAAATATACAATGGAGACACAAAAAATACAAAGCAAGAAACTAAATCACATCAGAAGTGAAAATCATCTTTACTAGAGGAAGATAGGAAGGAAAGACAGAAGAGAAGACCCGAAAACAACCAGAAAACAACAAAATGGCAGGAGTAAGTTCTTACTTATCAATAATAGCAGTGAATATAAATAGACTAAGCACACCAATCACAAGACATAGACTGACCGAACTGATGAAAAGACAAGACTCATTGATTTGTTGCCTACAAGAAACACACTTCACCTATAAAGATACACATAGACTGAAAATAAAGGGATGGAAAAAAATATTCTATGCCAATGGAAACCAAAACAGAGAAGGAGTCATTATGCTTATATCAGACAAAATAGATTTCAAGACAAAAACTATAAGAAGAGACAAAGAAGGTCACTATATAATAATAAGGGGGTCAATTCAGCAAGAGGATATAACAACTGTATATACATATGTGCCCAACACTGGAGCACCCAGATATAGAAAGCAAATATTACTAGAGCTAAAGAGAGACATAGGCCCCAATACAGTAATAGCTGGAAACTTCAAGACCCCACTTTCAGCATTGGACAGATCATCCAGACAGAAAATCAACAAAGAAACATGGAACTTAATCTGCACTATATACCAAATATATCTAATAAATATTTACAGAACATTTTATCCAAGAGCTGCAGAATACACATTCCATTCCTCAGTGTATGGATAATTCTCATGGATAGACCATATGTTATGTAACAAAACAAGTCTTAAAACATTTTTTAAATACTAAAATAATATCTAGCATCTTCTCTGATTACAATGGAATAAAACTAGAAATAAATAAAACTGAATTTTGGAAACTATACAAATACATGGAAATTAGTATGCTCCTGAATGTCCAATGAATCAATAAAGCAATTAAGAAAATTGAAAATTTTTTTGAAACAAATGATAATGGAAATACAACATACCAAACCTATGGGATACAGCAAAAGCAGTACTCAGAGGGAAGTTTATAGCTATAAGTGCCTCTGTCAAAAAAGAGGAAAAACTTCAAATGAACAATCTAATGATTCATCCTAAAGAATTAGAAAAGCAAGGGCAAACCAAACCCAAAATTAGTAGAAGAAAAAAAAAATAAGGACTGGAATAGATATAAACAAAATTGAAATAAAAAAACCACAAAAGAACAATGCATGAAAATGTTGATTTTTTGAATAAACAAAATTGGCCAACTTTAAGTAAGACTAAGAAAAACAGAAAGAAGATCCAAATAAATAAAATCAAAATGAAAAAAGAGACATTACAACTGCAGAAATTCAAACGGTCATTAGGGCTATTATGAGCCACTAAATGCCAAAAAATTGGAAAATCTAGAATAAATGAATAAATTCCTAGACCTATACAACCTACCAAGATTGAATCATGAAGAAATCCAAAATCTGAACAGACCAATAATGAGTAACAAGATCAAAGCTGTAATAAGAAGTCACCAGTAAAGAAAAGGCCAGGACCTAATAACAATCCTACTCAATAGAACTAATAACAATCCTACTCCAACTATTCCAAAGGCCAGACGTGGTGGCTCAGGCCTGTAATCCCAGCACTTTGGGAGGCCGAGGTGGACAGACCACTTGAGGTCAGGAGTTCGAAACCAGCTGGCAAACATGGTGGAACCCCATCTCTACTAAAAATACAAAAATTAGCTGGGCATGGTGGAGGGCACCTGAAATCCCAGCTACTTGGGAAGCTGAGGGAGGAAAATCACTTGATCCTGGGAAGTGGTGGTTGCAGTGCACTCCAGTGTGGGTGACAGAGTGAAACTCCATCTAAAAAATTAAAAAGATAATAATAAATATAAAAAAAGATTCCAAAAAATAAAGGAGAAGGGAATACTTCCAAACTCATTCCATGGGGCCAATATTACCCTGATATCAATACTAGACAAAGATATCAATAATAAAAACTACAGGCCAATATCTCTGATAAGTATTGATGCAAAAATTGAGCAATATATTAGAAAAATCCTTCATCATGACTAAGTGGGATGTATCTCTGAGATGCAAGGATGGTTCAACATTCAAAAATCAATCAATATGATACATCATATCAACAGAATAAAGGACAAATACTATATAATTATTTCAATTGATGCTGAAAAACCATTTGATAAAATTCAACATCCCTTTATGAGAAAAACCCTCAAAAAACTGGGGATAGAAGGAATATACCTCAACAAAATAAAAACCATATAAATCAGACCCATAACTAGTATTATACTGAATGGGGAAAAACTAAAAGCCTTTTCTATAAGATCTGGAACACAAAAGGATGCCCACTTTCACCGTTATCCAACATAGTATGGGAAGTCCTAGCTAGAGAAATCAGACAAGAGAAAGATATAAAGGACATCCAAATTGAAAAGGAAGTAGTCAAATTATCCTTGTTTGCAGATGACATGGTCTTATATTTGAAAAAAGCTACAGACTCCACAAGAAAACTATTAGAAGTGATAAACAAATTCAGCGAAGTTCCAGGACACAAAATCAGCATAAGAAGTCAATAGCATTGCTATAGGCCAACAATGAACAATGTGAAAAATAATTAAAAAGTAATCCCATTTATAATAGCCACACATAAAATTAAATACCTAGGAATTAACCAAAGAAGTAAAAGATCTCTATAATGAAAACTATAAATCACTGATAAAAGAAATTGAAGAGGACACAAAAAAATGGAAAAATATTCCATATTCATGGATTGGATGAATTAATATTGTTAAAATGTTTATAGTACCCAAAGCAATCTATAGATTCAATGTAATTCCTATTAAAATACCAATAACATTCTTCACATAAATAGAAAAAACAAATCTAAAGTTTTATGGAACCACTAAAGATCTAGTATAGTCAAAGCTATCCTAAGTAAAAAGAACAAAACTGGAGGAATCATATTACTTGACTTCAAATTACATTGCAGAGCTATAGTAACCAAAACAGCATAGTACTGGCATATGTCAGTGTAACATAATAGAGAACCCAGAAACAAATCTATATACCTACGGTGAACTTATTTTTGACAAAGGTATGAAGAACATACATTGGGGGAAAGATAGTCTCTTCTATAAATGGTGCTGAGAAAACTAAACATCCACATGCAGCAGAATTAAGCTTGAGCCCTATCTATCACCATATACAAAAATAAAATTAAGATACATTAAAGACTTAAATTTAAGACTTCAAACTATGAAAACACTACAAAAAACATTGGAAAAAATCTCCAGGACATTGGTCTGGGAAAAAATTTCTTGAGTAACCCCACAAGCACAGGCAACCAAAGCAAATGGGATTACATCAAGTTAAAAAGAGTCTAAACAGCAAAAGAGATAATCAACAAAGTAAGGAGACAACCCACAGTATGGGAGAAAATATTTGCAAATTATCCATCTGACAAGGGATTAATAATCAGAATACATAAGGAGCTCAAACCAATTCTATAGGAAAAAAATCTAATAATCTGATAAAAAAATATGCAAAAAATCTAAACAGACATTTTTCAAAAGACATACAAATGGCAAACAGGCATTTTAAAAGGTGTCAACATCACTGACCATCAGAGAAATGCAAATCAAAACTATAATGAGATATCATTTCACCCCAATTAAAAGGGCTTATATCCAAAATGTGGCAGGCCAGGTTTCCATTAGCAACCAGAACAGTCAGTTTCCACTAACCCTTTACTATAATGCTGGTGAATGTACAAATTAAACAATAAAGAACTGGAGAAATTGATACCTCAGTACAAGGGTTGGAATGTCAGAACAAACTCATTACAACTCAGCCTGGGTTTTCTCAGACCCTAAAGTCCGATCAAATAATAAAATCTTTCTTACACATACACCTCATACCAGGGCCCACTTAAGATTAAGAAATTTTCCAACACTCTGGAAAAAGCTTTCCAGACCCTAGACCCTAGTTAAAGATTAGATATAAATCACATGAGACACTCCCACTTGTAGGTACACTTGTAGGTACACTCCCAGACATACGCAAAGAGCTTAGAATATATATAAGCACTGGAGAAAAATGTATAACTTTGAGTTGATCTGGTAAGTTACTCCAACCTTATCCCTATAACTAGTTGCAGAAATAAACTTCCTTCTTTCCCAGTCTGCTTGGACCATGAGAATCTTGTTCTGTCCAGGTACAAAAGACAGGCAATAACAAATGCTGGCAGAATGTAAGAAAAGGAAACCCTTGTTCACTGTTGGTGGGAATGCAAATTAGTACAGTTTGGAAGTTCTCCAAAAAACTAAAAATTGAGCTACCATATGACACATAAATCCCACTGCTGGGTATATCCAAAAGAAAGGAAATTAGTATATCAAAAAGATACCTGCACTCCAATGTTTATTGCAGCACTGTTCACAATAGCTAAGACTTGGAAGCAACCTAAATGTCCATCAACAGATGAATGAGTAAAGAAAATGTGGTCCATATACATAATGGAGTACTATTCAATCATAAAATAGAATGATATCCAGTCATTTGCAACAACATGGGTGGACCTGGAGATCATTATTTATTATGTTAAATGAAATAAGACAGGCACAGAAAGACAAATATTCATGTTCTCACTTATTTGTGGGATCTAAATATCAAAACTATTGGGCGCATGGACATAAAGAATAGAAGAATGGTTAGTAGAAGCTGGGAAGGATAGTGGGGTTGGGCAGGGAGGTGGGGTTTGTTAACGGGTACCAAAAAAAAAAAAAAAAACCAGAAAGAATGAGTAAGAGCTACTATTTGATAGCACAATAGGGTGACTATAGTCAATAATAACTCAATTGTACATTTCAAAATAACTTTAAGGGTATAATTGGATCATTTGTAAATCAAAGGATAAATGCTTGAGGGGATGGATACTTTATTCCCCATTACGTGCTTATTTTGCATTGCATGCCTGTATCAAAACATCTCATGTACCCCATAAATATACATACCTACTATGTACCCATAAAAATTATAAATAAAAAATAGAAAAGTCTCTTACTTTTCAAAGAAATGGCAGTGAACTTTGGAATACAGGAGTATACCTGCATTTTATTTTAAAAAACTCTCAAAATTCAGAGATACTCACCTGGGTGTCTCAAGTAGTTCAGTGAGTTCAATGTATGCAAATTGGAAAGACAAATAAAGGATCAACCCCCTTTGGGAATTAAGAAAGACTTGCTGAGTTCTGGCTAGGACTAGAACAGATTTATAAAAGGCACAGCCCTGCCCTACTGCTTGACTGAATGATGGGAGGCAAAAGACAATGACTCTGTCCTTCCCAACATGATGCCTGTGACATAGTCAGCACTCACCTGTTGAGGAAAGGAAAGGGGGCAGAGCAGAAACCCCTATAAAGAAGATAAACCTAGAGAGAGGATAAGACTTAAAACCACTTATGGAGTAACTCATCACCCAGTACAGAACTGGCATAGGCTATTTCAGCCATCCTGAGGCCCCTGAGCCAACTTCAAAGGCAGGAGAAAGCAGTGGGTAATCCCTGACTGCTGAAAGCCAACCTAGACTCAAGCCTGAATAGCTTTCACTGTAGATCTTTGCTTCCCTATCAATACATGGCCTGACAATGTCTCTTCTAGGCTCTGGGGAAGAGTTCTGACAAGCTTTTATCATGCATTAATTTATTGTCTTTCTCCTGAAAAGAAATATTTTCCTGACAAGTTAAAAAACTCTCTCTGCAATAAAAATGCCTTCAGCCTTTCTGAGCCATCACTGTATTTAAAGATTATGTTCTGGAAAGATGCTGAATCGAAGTCTTACAGACATTTGCCAGGCCAGCATCTGCCCATCACCCAGAAGCTGCAGTTATTACTTAACATTCCAAGTGGGATACAAGTGTAACCCTTGGCAACCAGAGAGGATTCTCAGTTTCTCTTTTCCTGGGCTCCTGGTGATAGTAGTAGAAGGAAGACAAACTCTAGGCAGATAGGGGAGCATCCTCAGTGAAACCCAACCTTCAAAATAAAGACAGGTTAAAGCCTGAAAATCAAGCTACAAGTTTTGGATAAATCTACAGACCAGATTGAGAACCTCTCTTCATGATTAGCATACTTTCTTCTGATTAATCCCTACCCTTCACCTATTTTACATATACCTACCCTTGCCTAATTGGTTTTTTACACTTCCATGCCCATCTTTGAGTGGTGGCTTTTTTAATGCTTTTTTGTATACTCAAAAACCAACCACCACACACTCCCCCATTCTGAGCCCATAAAACCCCTGGACTCAGCCACACTTGGGAGAGCTACCCAACTTTGGGTAGGGGGCTATCCCCTTAAAGTCCCCTTTCCACTGAAAACTGTTCCATCACTCAATAAAACTCTCTGCCCTGATCACCCTCCAGTTGTCAGTGGAACCTCATTCTTCTTGGACATGGGACAAGAGCTCAGAACCCATTGAACAAAGGTACGAAAAAGGCTGTTACTCTCAGCCCTCTACTGGCATCTGGTAGACACCCCATGCAACAGGAAGCAGCAGTGAGGCCAGACAAGCTCAGGAACAGTGGGATGGAGTAGGGCAATGGGAATGAAAGAGCTCTTAACATGCCCCCATTCACCAAGGTGCAGGCAGCAGGAACAACACTCACTTTGGGGCTCCGGGGTTGCTGACGTCTTAACATTTTTCAGGTGCTACTGCATTCCCCTCATCCAGATTCTAGTGTTCAAGGTGGAAGCAGGTTGTCGCATGCTCACCCCAGCCACAGGCTGGAGCACAATCAAGCACAGCCCACCAGGCCAAGTGGGCAGGGTACTTCCAGCGGTGATTTCAGAGCTGAGTAAGGCTCTGGACAGCTGAAAGCCCTGGACCATGAGGCCCTGGACAGTGTGGCCCAGCTGGCAAAGCAGCACTGAAAAACTCCTGCATCACTGGTCTGATAATGAACAGCTCTAGAAGAGAAACCCTAGAGGAGAGAAGGGTCTTATAAGTGTGCCTATGTGTTTATCTATGTGTTTGTGTGTTTACACCCAAATCTTCTCCTCTACCCCATGTTTTCAGAAGACAGTGGCAGTTATAGTATAAAGTCTGTACAGTTGTATTACCAGGTACTGGAACCAGTCTAGAAGGATATGAATGATGAAGACTCCAGAGGAAAAACAGATAATAAATATTCTGGATGATTTTCAGGCAGAAGCAAAGAGAAAGAGGGGGAGCTTTGTCTCTTTTCTTTCTCAACTATATGCTTATAAGGGTATATGAGGGAAATTACCCCCAAAAAATGAATCATTGAACAAAAACAGATAAAAGCTCAACAATAAATCTCATTAGTGGAGATCCCAATACCTGGGAACTGCAAAATAGAAACATTTCCTATAGTGTTTTATAGCACTAATTACCACAGTGTTCATGTCACACACATAAACATCATTAAAATCAGCAGGAGGGAAGCTTCTTCATGAGCCAGTGAGGAGAGATCAGTAGCAAATATTTCATTTTCCACTGAGGTTGATATTAAAGGCAGACTTAATTTGTGCCAGAACGAGATTTTACCAAGAGTAAGACCATGCTAGCCAGCAAAGTAACTGTCTTAAATGCTGGATTCTATCCAATGACTATTAATTGGCACCTCTACTATTTTCCAGGCATATGCTTGGTGCTGAGACAAAGCCTTTGTTCTCTAGAGCTCCCACAATTTGTCTGAGTTCATCATCACAAAGTCTCTTTATCATCCCTAAGTATGCTCCCGGCTGGAAAATAATTTGAGCAAATGAACTCTTTTGAGTAGCATGTATTAGGGTTCTGTGGTTTTAGACACACACTCATACACACACACACACAAACACACACATACATAAACTCACTTTTAATCAGAGGAACTCTTTTTTCAAACAAAATATACATATAAACCAGTCCCTTCAATATTTTTGCAAGATATATAAGTTTGCTTTGAACCCCTGAATTTCCCACCCTGTGGCAGTGCAAAGATACCTGTGACTTCCTGGGACTGGGTGGGGCATGGTATACATTGCTTGGAGACAGACACCTCCAGTGAAAATGCTGCTTATGTTCTGTGTTGTGTTGATGTGAAAACATTCTTCTCATGATTTTCAGCACTCACCATACTCACACAAATCATTTGGGGTTAATTTTTTTCAAATTATTGAGGAAACATAAAAGTTGGACTTCAAAAATTATTCCTTCTAGAAAGTTCTTTCTTCTGCCCCTCCACAGGGAACTTTCCACTATTCTTTCACCACAACAGTTTCCAACCTCATACTATTTTGCTGGCACCTTTCTTTACCCCCTATGATAGTTCATTTTATGTGTCAACTTGACCAGGCCACGGAGCGCCCAAGTATTTGGTTAAACATTATTCTGGATATGTCTCTCAAGGGTATTTCCAGATGAGATTAACATTTTAATTGCTAGGCTGAGAAAAGCAGGTTGCCCTCTGTAATGCGGGTGGGCCTCACTCAATCCACTGGGGACCTGAATGGGACAAAAAGCTGAGTAAGAGAGAATCATCCTACCTCTAACTGCTGAGACAACTCAGGAAACCCAGGAGTCCTGGGCAGACCATCAAATTAGGCATCTGTCTGTCAGCCAGTAGACAGCAGTTTCCTAAAAGGTTGAGGCACAGAAGTAAAAACTAAACAAAGATCTAGAAAAGAATAAGTTGCTATAAAGTGAGATAAGGATGAGGCCGCTGGAGGAAACTGTGGGAGCAAAAAACCTCAAGTGCACCCTAGGTGGAGTATGAAAATGGAAAGGGGATTCCAGCATTGGTCTGCTGCTAGTCCCCAGGTCAAGTGCCTTACAGAGAAAGTAAATAAGTCTTGATCTTTTTTTAGCCTGTACCATTCCCACTGTGAAACCAAATAGTACTGTCAATAGAGGACTTATGGCAAAGCAATTCAGGCTATAATGCAAAATGTATCTATAGGTAGTAGAAAACATAGTTGGTGAAATATGCATAAGGTATTTCAGTAATATTTACATTTTATACATTCTATTTCATAATTAAAAAGATGAAGTCCGGGTATGGTGGCTCATGCCTGTAATCCCAGCATTTTGGGAGGCTGAGGCTGGAGGGTCACTTGAGACCAGGAGTTTAAGGCCAGCCTGGGGAACATAGTGAGACCCTATCTCTATTTCAGAAAATAAATGTTGTTATCAATATTTTTTAAAAATAATGATGATACAAATGGAATAAAATAGTATGTTGAAAGGGGCCAGATGGTCTTAGATTCATTGGAGAAGTTTTGGAGGTTTTCGGTTTTGTGTTTACATTTTTCTTCTAGCATTCCTTATAAACTATCATAAGCCTTCTTAACAGATCTCCCTCCTCCTCAGAGCTCATTTGAGTCTGACCTGAAAACTACATTATCATACTCAGACTATTAAACATTCAAAGTTTAACTTATTCTACAGACATCTTTAGGCAGCAGAGACAACATAGTGTAATGACTAGAAGAATAGATTTTGGAACCAATCTGCTTGGCTTTAATTTTAAGCTCTACCACTTACAAGCTGTGTGACTTTGGACAAATTACTTAATGTCTCTGTGCCTTAGTAAAATAAAGGTAATAATAATACCTACCTCCAATATTTATATTGATGATTTAGTGAGCTCATCTTTATAAAGTGCTGAGGTAATGTCTGACTCACACAAAATGGAATTTTAGTGTTTATGTGCCAGTCATTATGTTGGCTGGTGAACACATGGTACTTGTTATCATGAAGCTGACATTCTAATAGCTTCCAGTGGTCTACAAATAACTAGCTACAGGAAGAGTTTGTTTTCCCAGGACAATTGTTACCTGGAAAGAGGCCTCTAAATGGAGGAAACAAAAATTCATAGAATAAATATAGTCAAAAAAAAAAAGTTTTGGCCCGGATTTAATCTTTAAAAAGGAAACTCGGAGTCATGATAAAATGTTATTTTATCTTATGTTTAACAAAATGTAGGTTATAATTGCAAAAAATGATAAATTTTGTGTTAGGTTTTTTATGGGTAATTTTTTTCCACAAAATATATAGTATGGCAACCTTCATATCCCGTTAGAATTTTTATAACATTTTTGTAAAGATGAGCTCATTTGTAAGAATGTTGGCCAGCTTCACCAATTTTCTAATGCCTGGGTATGCAAATTATTCTCCTTTGATGCTCTTGTCATCATCCTTGTTAATTTTCTCTTAGCTTTCATCTTATGAATAGTTTTGTGTTTATTTCAGCATTTATCTGGACTTCATGATTTCCTATATTTTAGGGTTCATGAAATTTCACAGCAGTTCATTAACATCATATCTACATTATATTATGGAATGTTTATAGCACCCAGCAACCAGAGGGAAAATGTCAAAGATATTGTGGTGATAGGTAGATATTATTTATGATAAATGAAGAGAAGTTTTAGAAGAGTTGGGGTTAATATTATAAACTGTCAGCTAATTATTGACTCTATTCATGTTTTATAATTTTTGTTTCCCCTTATAGACTCATGACTTCAGAGACTAAGGTTATTAATAATCATGCTTTTCATATTAATAAAGGCAGACAAAATAAGTATAATAATCAAAGTATGTACCAAGTTCTATAGGAGTAAGCAATAAAAAGCAGTTTATTCTACCTGGAAGAATTGAGCCTATTTTATGAGAAAGCCAGTGTCCTTGAGCCAAAAATGACAAATTGAGTAGTATTTCAACAAGACACAAGCATTCTCAAATTAATAAAGGCAGAAGAGGTCATGTTATTTTTAGAAAATCATAAACAATCTGCATAGGAATTGTTAGAGGGCTGTAAATGTGGATTTGGGATGGAGGTAATGGAATAAGAAATGGTATGAACAAATGAAGAAAATAACTATGGTTGCAGTGTAAAGATTACATTAAAAAGATAGACGATTGAGGCAAGAAATCATATTAGAAAGTTATTTAAATAATCCCATCATGCCTGAACCATGGCTTCCCTAAGAACCCTGTCCTTTCTTTATGTTTTGTTCTTTGCCTCTCTCTCCCTTACTCTATCCCTTTTCCTTAATTTCCTCCCCACTCCCACTGTTCCACCTTACTTCTATATATAACTCTATTCCTTTTAATCTTAAATGTCCAGTAGGTTCATATTGCCCAGGGAATAGCAGACAAGAAGGAACAAAGGTCATTCAGGTCTGCTGAGCCACCATTTGAAGGGAGGAGGAAGCAAGGCTTTCAGTGGGCTTCCACATTCCAAGCTCTAAGCTGGCACTTGACATATCTTATTTCAATTAATCTTAACATGCCTATGAGTTAGGAACCCCTGACCTCACTTTTTAAACTGAGGCTTTGTTGGTGAGACATGAATTTACTTCCAGGTCTACTTGACACTGAATCTATGCATCTGAACCACACTTGTACTAAGTAGTGAAGGACAAATGGGTAGTAGAGTGAGGCCTCCACTGTTAGCATACCGAATTGAAAGATTTAGGCATTAAAGAAAACAACATAATATTCTAAGCCACAGGTGCTTGCTATTTTTTTTTTAATGTTACTCTTGATTTTTTTCCCCCAAGTCACATGTAGAAGATTGGTCTAAGTTGAATGAATGAACTTCCTCAAATAAACTTCCTCCATGGAATTTTTCAAGAAATCACAACCCAAAGTCTATATGTTGATAGCTTTACTGCTTGCTTATTTCTTACTTATCCCAGGTTTATATTGTTTTAATAATTATCTAATTGCCTTAAAGCCAAACACAATGACTTACACCTATAATCCTAGCACTTTGGGAGGCTTAGGTGAGAGGATCACTAAAGTCCAAGAGTTTGAGACCAGGTTGAGAAATATAGCAAGACTCCATATTTACAAAAAACAAAAGTTTAAGAAAAATTACATTAAAAAAAAAAAAAAGCAGAAAATCCTGAATTAAGTTCCCAGGGTAACAATTTTTGAGGTAAGTCAGAAGAATAAAAAGAGAATGCCTTATATTTAAATTCAAGAATTCATTCAATAACTATTTTGAGTGCTGATATGATTTGGCTGTGACCCCACCCAAATCTCATCTTGAATTGCAGTTTCCATAAACCACATGTGTCATGGGAGAAACTTAGTGAGAGGTAATTGAATCATGGGGATAATGGTTTTATAAGGGTCTTTTTCCCCTTTGCTTATCACTCATTCTCTCTCCTGCCACCCTGTGAAGAGGTGCCTTCTGCCATGACTGTAAGTTTCCTGAGGCCTCCCCAGCCATGTGGAACTGTAAATCAATTAAACGTCTTTTCTTTATAAATTACCCAGTCTCAGATATTTCTTCATAGCACCATGAGAATGAACTAATACAGTAAATTGGTACTAGGAGTGGGGTGCTACTGTAAAGATACCCAAAAATGTGAAAGTGACTTTGGAACCAGGTAACAGGAAGAGGTTGGAACAGTTTGGAGGGCTCAGAAGAAGACAGGAAGATGTGGGAAAGTTTCGAACTTCCTAGAGAATTGTTGAATGGCTTTGACCAAAATGCTAATAGTGATATGGACAATGAAGTCTAGGCTGAGGTGGTCTCACATGGAGATGAGGAACTTGTTGGGAACTGGAATAAAGGTGACACTTGCAATGCTTTAGCAAAGAGACTGGAGGCATTTTGCCCCTGACCTAGAGATCTGTGAAACTTTGAACTTGAGAGAGATTATTTAGGGTATCTGGCAGAAGAAATTTCCAAGCAGCAAAGCATTCAAGGTGTGACTTGGGTGCTATTAAAGACATTCAGTTTTATGTATTCATAAAGATATGGTTTGAAATTGGAACTTTGGTTTAAAAGGAAACAGAATATAAAAGTTAGGAAAATTTGCAGCCTGATGATGAGATATAAAAACAAAAACAAAAACAAAAACATTTTCTGCGGAGAAATTCAAGTCAGCTGCAGAAATTTGCATAAGTAACAAGGAGCCAAATGTTAATCACCAAGACAATGGGAAAAAAGGTCCCAAGGCATGTCAGAGGTCTTCATGGAAGCATCTCTCATCACAGGCCCAGAGGCCTAGGAGATAAAAAGCTTTTGTGGGCCAGGCCTAGGGCGTTGCTGCTTTGTGTAGTCTCAAGACTTTGTGCCCTGTCCGCAGTCTTGGCTAAAAGTGGCCAATGTAGAACTCAGGTCATTACTTCAGAGGGTGCAAGCCCTAAGCCTTGGCAGCTTCCATGTGGTGTTGGGCCTGTGGGTACACAGAAGTCGAAATCAAGGTTTGGAAACCTCCATCTAGATTTCAGAGGATGTATGAAAATGCCTGGATGTTCCAGGCAGAAGTTTTCTGTGGTGATGGAGCCCTCATGGAGAACTTCTGCTAGGGCAGTGTGGAAGAGAAATGTGGGTTCAGTGCCCCACACAGAGACCCTACTGGATGCTGCCTAGTGAAGCTGTAAGAGGGCCACTATCCTCCAGAAACCAGAATGGTAGATCCACCAACAGCTTGCACCATTTACCTGGAAAAGCTGCAGACACTCAACGCCAGCCTGTGAAAGCAGCCAGGAGGGGTGCTGTACCCTGCACAGCCACAGGGGTGGAGCTGCCCAAGGCCATGGGAGCCTACCTCTTGCATCAGTGTGACCTGAATGGGAGACACACAGTCAAAGGAAATCATTTCGGAGCTTTAAGATTTGACTGCCCTGCTGGATTTCAGACTTCCAGGGGCCTGTAACCCCTTCATTTTGGCCAATTTCTCCCATTTGGAATGGGTGTATTTACCCAATGCCTGTATCCCCATTGTATCTAAGAAGTACCTAACTCGCTTTCAATTCCACAGCCTGATAGGTGGAAGGGACTTGCCTTGTCTCAGATGAGACTTTAGACTTGTACTTTTGGGTTAATGCTAGAATGAGCTAAGAGTTTGAGGGACTGTAGAAAAGGCATGATTGTGTTTTGAAATGTAAGGACATGAGATCTGGGAGGGGTCAGGGTGTAATAATATGGTTTGGCTGTGTCCCCACCCAAACTTTATCTTGAATTGTAGTTCTCATAATCCCCATGTGTCATGGGAGGGACCCAGTGGGAGGTAATCGAATCATGGGGGTGCCAGTTTTAGAATGGGGCTTTTCCCCCTTTGCTTGTCTCTCATTCTCTCTCCTGCTGCCCTGTGTAAAGGTGCCTTCTGTCATGATTTTAAGTTACCTGAGACCTCCCCAGTCATGCTTAACTGTGAATCAATTAAACTTTTTATCTGTAAATTACCCAGTCTCAGGTATTTCTTCATAGCAGCATGAGAACTGACTAATACAAGTGCCTACAATGGACCTGGCACCATATGAAGCTCAAGGATAGCATGATTGATTATAAATCAGTCACAGTTTCTTTCTTTGTGGTGCTTATATTTCAGTAGAAGAAAAGTGCATCCCTAACATATATAGTAATTAAGCGATAGTAGGAAGATATCAGGAGAGGTAGGTGGATGTCTTTAAAAGAGAGAGCTTTAGCAAGTAGACTTTCTCCACCATTTCCAGTTTTTCATTTCAGAAATACCCTGCTCATGCATCCACACATTATACTTTAGATTAAGGTAGTCTCCCATAATGCCTGGGGGAAAGAAGGCATGGGAACTGGGGGGAGAGAGAGAGAGAGAGAGAGAGAGAGATAAGAAAAAGAAGAGTGGTAACAAAGGGAAAAAATGGGTTATCTGGTTCCTTTGGGCCATTCAGTTAATAGAAGCCTACAATTCCCTAGAGGAAGATGTTACATCTCCAATTGCTGCCTCTTATGTATTGTCTGGGAAGCTAAGTCCAGTGGACCTGAAGGATACCTGCCATGGTGAGCGGAACTGATCTCAGGCTCGGTGCTGTGGAGGGGCCTGAAGGTTGCCCTCACACTGCTCACACTCCTCACTAGGGTGTTACTCTCCTGGCTCTAGAGACACTACTAGCCTAAACTACTTTCAGAAAATTATGAACAGTTAATGAAAATTGAAATTCACTGCAGGAAATCTAAAAGCTGACAGAAGAAGCCCAAGCTAAAATCTAGAAGAGGTGAATTCCACTAAAGAAAAATTGATGGAAAAGATATATGAGAAGACTTAAGAAGATAATTTAGAACACAAAGAAGATTTTCTAAGTGTTAAAATTATGACATTTTAACTTTAAAAGTCAAAAAACAAAATGGCATTCACTGATGAGAATCAAATTTGTACTCTGGGAAGACAAAAAGAAAAAAAATAGTTCCTAATATATAAACACAAAGATATTTTAATTGTGAAGGAAAATGCAAGACCCTGGAAGGGCAGATGGAATAGTGATATGGACAGGAGGCAGGGAAATACTGGGTACAAGAGGGCGGTCCTCTCAAGCTTGGACCCATGGTACAAAGTGAGAACGTGCATTCCTGTTTTCCCACCCAAATGTTGCCTTTGCCAAAGCCATCCTGGCCCATGCTGCCCCCTATCCTGTAACCATAAAAACCCCAGACCTCACCAGTGGAGCAGAAGAGTGGCAGAGCAGCAGAAAATGAGAGAAGAGAAGAAGCAGCCAGACGTTGGAGAGAAGCAATTCGACTTCAGAGGGATGGTTTGATGGCAGAACCTTGGAGAAGAGTTCAGCCAAGGGCAGCTGAATTCCAGGGGAGGACCACTTTACCACTGCATCCCCTTTTCAGCTCCCCATCCTGCTGAGAACAACTTCCACCACTCAATAAAAAATCCTCCACATTCACCACCCTTCAATTCGTTTGTGCAACCTGATTCTTCCTGGACACTAGACAAGGACCTGAGTGCAGCTACAAGAAGTTGTCACCTGGACCATCCACTGAGCTGTTTAACACTTAAGCTCTCCGCAGATGGCAAAGCTAAAAGAGCACACTGTCGCACATGCCCTAGACACTGCCACGGTCCCACACACAGTTCTGCTCCTGCTGATTGCCTAGAAGCACTTGTCCTGGTCTCTGTACCCACTCACCTGAGCGCTTCCCCTTTCACAAGGGGTTGAGAGCTGAGCTGAGTAAATGAGCCAACCCCTTTGTGAGTCCTACAAAGGGGACAGGGAACTATCCGATTTCAACAGTAAGGACAGATCCAGAGGAGAAAGGAGAATAAACAGGGAAGCAATAATAAAACAAATAAATAGATAAAAATTATTTAAGTAGCAGCCTCTTGGTGTCTAAACATTCTTGAGCCTGAGAGGGCTTAGGGACTGAGGCCGTGCTGTCCCTCTCCCAGTTGTGAAGAGGCAGCTCCATGTGGATTTTCTACTTCCAGTTAGGACAGAGTAAGCAACATCACATCCTCTCTCTCTCCCTCTCACTGATTATAACAAAAAACCCTAGACAGGATGCATAAATAGACTAACTGAGGACTGAAAAGTAAATAAGAGCAAGCAGATTGAAGAGAAATATAAAGCAGAAAGAATAAGCAACAGGCAGAGATTTTCTTCAGGGCTGTTTTCTTCTCCCATGCCTCTGGGCTTAGATTCTAGAGCAGCCAGAATCCTGGAACTGCACAGAGGGTATAAGTGGAAAAAGCGCCAAGAGAAATCCTCTTTCTGGCTGGAGGACCACAGAGGAGTTTAGAAGGGTCGCTGCAAGGCAGAGGCTCTGGGGAGAATCCCGAAGTTACCCCTCATCCTTTCACTGTCTATGATGTTAATTTTATGTGTCAATTTGCTTGGGCTAAGGGATGCATGCTGGGTGTATCTGGGAGGGTATTTCTGGAAGAAATTAGCATTTAAATCAATACACTAAGTAAAGAAGATCTACCCTCACCAATCCATTGGAGACCCACCCAAATAGAACAAAAGAGGTGGAGGAAGGGTAAACTCCATCTTCTTGAGCAATGATATCCATTTTCTCTTGTCCTCAGACATCAGAGCTCCTGGTTATAACAATGGTTCCTCTGTTTCTCAGGTGGACATGGACTGAATTACACCACCAGCTTTCCTGATTCTCCAGCTTGCAGACAGCATACCCTGGGACTTCTCATGCAAGCCAGTTCCCATAATAAATCTCTTCTCATATGTGTGTGTGTGTGTGTGTGTGTGTGTGTGTGTGTATGTATGTATATATACACATACATACACACACACGCACATATATATATCCTCATTTGTTTTTTCTGTCTGAGAAACCCTGACTGTTCACACAATGGAATGCTACACAACAGTAAAAATGAATGAACGGAGCTACATATGCCAATATAAATAAATCTAAAAGCTATCATGTTAAACTAAAACAGCAGCAGAATCATGAAACAGCCTTTGCAAAATTATAACTGAGAAAATAAAATAATTTGACCTAACCAACTCCATCTTGCTTCTGATCTCCAAGCTGTCCTTGTTCATTCCTGGGTATAGGCTGAACCAACTTTGGGAGGACCTTAATTTATAGTTTGAAGCAAAAATGATAATGGCCCTTTCCCAAAACAAATCCCCTTATTGCCTGGAGAATAGTCTATCTTGGAGGACTAATAAATTAGCCAAAAGACTAGAAGTTATGGTATAGGAGTCATGCAACTAAAGACCACAAGATTCTGACCCTCCTCAAATTGCTCCTGGGAATAACATCATTATTGTAAAACCTAAGGTCAGTGCTTGAGATATTTTGCAGACTCCACACTTGATGGATCAGCTGGCACCACCCAGATCAATAAACTGGCCCGATTGATCTTGTGGCCTCATCTTAGGAACTGACTAAGTGCAAGAGGACAGCTTTGACTCCCTGTGATTTTATCTCCAACCCAACCAATCAGCACTCCCAACTCATTGGTCCTCACCCACCAAATTATCCTTAAAAGCTCTGATGCCCAGTGGTCAGGGAGAGTTATTTTACAGATAACAAAACTCTGGTCTCCCACAAAGCTGGTTCTGTGTGAATTACTCTTTCTCTGTTGCAGTTCCCCAGTCTTGATAAATCTGCTCTGTCTAGGCAGTGGGCAAAGTGAATGGTACAAGACCATGTGCATAACATCTTAAAACATCCAAAGCAATTCTACATTTTTATTAAAATAAATGCATGCAAAGGAATTAAAACCATGAACTCAGGGTGGTGGTTACATCTGGAAGAGGTAGGAGAATGTGACTGATACTACATAAAAGACTTCAATGAAAGGTATATATATATATATATTTTTTTTTTTTTTTTTTTTGAGACGAAGTCTTACACTGTCACCCAGGCTGGAGTGCAATGGCGTGATCTTGGCTCACTGCAACCTCTGCCTCCCAGGTTCACGCAATTCTCCTGCCTTAGCCTCCCAAGCAGCTGGAATTACAGGCACACAGCACCACACCTGGCTAATTTTTGTATTTTTAGTAGAGACGGGGTTTCACTATGTTGGCCAGCCTGGTCTTGAATGCCTGACCTCATGATCTGCCCACCTCAGCCTCCCAAAGTTTAAGCTAGGTGGGAGCTACATCGTTGTTATATAATTATTCCCTATATTTCTTCAGTATACAAAGTGATACTAATTTTACTTATAAACATTGATGCAAAAATTCTAAATAAAACATTAACAAATTAAATCCATGAGTATATAAAAAGAATAACATACCATGAAAAAGTGTTTATCATATCCATCAATATAATTCATTACATCAACATTTAACTGTGTATTTGAAGAAAAATGACCCCTCAGAGTTTATTCCAGTAATGTAAGGTTGAATCAACAGCAGGAAATCCAGTAACATAATTCATGGCACCAAAGAAAAGACAAATCCTATATGATTATATATTATAAATGTCATTTGATTACATTCAAAGGCTAAATAGATATAGAAAAACTAAACATATTATTTTAGAAAGCCATTTACTCCTCCAAAACAGAAGTTTTATCTCCTTGAAGTCTGGGTATTTGGCAAAAAATAAAAAAAGAAAGAAGTTTAAAAAATTATATATTTACCAAAAAAACAAGAGCCAACATTACACTAAAAACAAAATGTTAAAATCAAGAATAAATCAGAAACAACTTTATTGCCATTATTTTTTAATATGGTTTTAGAAGTTTCAAGCTAAAGCACTGAGACCAGAGTTGAAATAATCAATTCATATAAGTAAGAAATAAAAAATAAGATCCTACATCCCCAACCAATTCAACAGATCCCCTCTTGGCCAAGCGGACCCAAGGGAAATCTTGGAAGCCGTGTTCCCAGCAGCCATGACAGTATGGGAGGCCAGACAGCCTCATTATACAAACAACTGACCAAGAGATTACTGGATTCTCTTGACAGCCTGACGCCACCCCGGAACATAATGGTCAACCACCACCAGGAGGCACCAACCATGGGTAGTACCTGCCTAGATTTAGATCTCACAGCCAGATCTCATGGCCCTCAGCCAGCTGACTGCACATGCTTTTTGTAACTGGGATTGTTGTGAAGTGCTATGGAAATAAAAATTTCTGAAAATAATAGAGAAATTTAAGAAACAGGGGAATAATGAAAGAGATATTTGCTTTTCCAGATATTAAAATTTATTTCAACTACAGAATTGTACACTTAAATATGGTTAAGATAATAAACTTTTTATGGTTTTTTAGCACAATATCACATGTATCTCTTAGGGATTGTGTTAGCCAATTCGAGTGTTGATTTAAAGATCTGCTCTCTCATCTGGGAGATTTTCAGAGTACATGATACAAAGCCAGTATGCTAGCTTCGTGACACCCTGATGGGAGACAGGACAAAAGGCATCTCCCTCAGCTATCTGTCCCCACTTTAAAAGAAATCTGTAAAAGTCCCACCCAACAATTCTATTTGCATTTCACTGACTAGATCTGAGTCACTTGGCCATACCTATCTGAAAGCAAGGAAAGAAAATATAATTTTCTATTATAGCTAGCCTCACTGCTACCCCAGGGAAAATTAGGGTTCTGTTAGTAAGGAAGAAAAGAATACAAGACATTGGGTAGGCAGCTTGAAGTCTGCCATTCTACTGTAATAAATATAGCACAGTACTAGCATAGCAACAGAGAAATAGCTGGGCAGAACAGAGTAGCAGTCTTGAAATAGACACAAGTATATATGAGAATCAAATTAGATATTATATGTCAGCTTAGAGGGGAAAGATGTTTTGTTTAATACATAAATGGTGCTGGCATAATTGGCCTCTCTGGAGGAAAACAGTTAAACACCCGTTTTACATAACATATAAAAATAAATTACTAATAGATTTGTAATTTAAATGCCAAAAATGAACAGGAAGAAAATTTAGAAAGTAAATAATTTTAGAGTGGGAAATGTTTCCTAAGCAGAAAAAGAAATGTAAGCATTACACAGTTTGAATCCATGAAAATGGAAAATCTACATGGCAAAAGAGCCCATAGACAAACTCTAAAGATGATCAATAGATTTGAAAAAAAAAAAAAAAAAAAACATAGCACATGTGAGAAACACAGGTTAGTATTTCTAAAATATCCAAAGCTCCTGCAAAATTATAAGAAAATCACAAACAATAACATATAAAAATAAGCAAGGGATTAAAAACAGACAATTCATGTAAGAAGAAATTCAAATGGCCAATAAATACATGTAAAAGGAAATATCAGCTGAAAACTAGATGTCAGGGAGATGAAAAGTAAATAACTGAGATGTATTTTCTACCCTGCAGATTCGTCTTGATTAAAGTATGCAAAATCATTTCGTGTTGGTGAGGCAGTAGACATTCTCAATATAGCTCATGGGGCTAAAGTGCTATGTCTTTTCTTTATGGGAAGCAATATAGAAAAACCTATTAAAATTACACATACATATACTCTTCGAGCAGGCATGCTCACTTTTGAAAACCTCTAACACTTAAAACATCAGTATAGAGGAATATGTTAGAAGATAACACATAGAAATTCCAAGGTTGCTCATAGTGGCAAAAACTGAAAACAATGTGAATGTTAACAGGCACATTGTTAAATAAATGTCATTACCTCCATATTATAAATTATCATGCAACAACTAAAAAGTGCATGAGATTGAAAAAAAAAGTTAGGTTTCAGAGTAAGATATATAAACTATTCCCATTATGGTTTTAACAAAATGAAGAAAACTCATCCCGCAATTGTATACGTGTTTGGTGTATTTGTTCAGACATGATGAATGATGGGGAAGGACACAAATCGTATTGTTTACAGCAAAGATTTCAAAGGAGTGGAGCTACAGAGAGGATACAGTGCAGAAAAGTTGATATTTTGTGTATTCATCTTTGGATTCTTTTTACTTTCTTCAATGGACATATATTACTTTGGGGATTTAAAAATTAATTGTGGTTTGACTGCCCATGTCACCAAAGCAATGAAGTTTGGTCAAATTATAATTTTAGTTTTTCCTACAGAAAGAGCTAAACAGATTTTTTTCACCCAACATTTGTCCCCTAAAATTGGCTTTATAGGTTGAATTATGTTCCTCCAAAAATATATGTTGAAGTCCTAACCCCCAGTACCTCAGCATGTGTGTTTATTTGGAAATTGGGTCATTTCAAGCATAATTAAGATGAGGTCATATTGGAGAAGGGTGGGCCCCTAATCCAATATCACTAGTGTCGCTATCGGAAGATAGCCGTGTAAAGAAAGAAAAACTGAAAGAATGGCATGTGGAGATGGAGGCAGAGACTGGAATGATGTTAACTGGTGTTCCTACAAGTCAAGGAACACCAAGGATTTCTAGCCATCACCAGAAGCCATGGAACAGAGATTCTCCCTCTTAGAACCCTCAGGAAAAATCAACCCTGCTGACACGTTGATTTTGAATGTCCAGCATCCAGAATTGTGAAAGAATAAATTTCTGTTATTTAAAGCCACCTGGTTTGTGGTACTGTTATGGTAGCCCTAAGAAATGAATACAATGTGTAAATCTTCATTTCTGCTTAACATTAATTACGAGCATGTTTCAATGCATATAAGAAGCATTATCAATGGATTTTCTTTACATTCAAAGAATATAAGTTGTTTCTAGAAACAAAGATTCTCGGTGGCTTGCTTTGAAAATTCTTATTAGAAACTCTACATAAGACAGTTCTAACTTCATTTTTCAGCTCATATAAGAAAAAGAAAAGATCTTCAAGAAATGTATTCCCAAAACAATGATTCTATATGTTCAGCATTATATAATGTTATTATTTAAAATTATCTTAAAGATTATATTCTGGTTTAGCTTAACTGAATACAACTATTTAATGGGTACCCCCCTCTACTGCTAGGCACTGTTATTGAGGCTTAGGATATAAGAATAAACAAGAAAGATTCATTGATTTAAGATGCTAACAACCTAGTGGAGAACACAGTGCTATGGCAGGGATAAGAAAAGTAGGAAATGGGAGAATGGCCACAGCAGAGGGTTGAAGTGAAAATTTTTAGGGAAGACTCTCCCTAAAGAAAGTAACATCTAGGCTGAAATGAAAGAAAGAAAGAAAGAAAGAAAGAAAGAAAGAAAGAAAGAAAGAAAGAAAGAAAGAAAGAAAGAAGGAAAGAAAGAAGGAAGGAAGGAAGGAAGGAAGGAAGGAAGGAAGGAAGGAAGGAAGGAAGGAAGGA